>NW_017300273.1:0-6157 GCF_001594075.2 Trachymyrmex cornetzi
GTTCGTGGTCATATGCCTTTATAATTATATTGTCTTACATTCGTACCACGTATCTATCCTAGAAAGTTTATAACGATTGCGCAAAATAAACATTTTGCTGAATGCAGTTAATGTTAATGTTAAATTGTAAAATTTACTGTCGGAATTCCATTGATGGCGCTAGAAATTCCATGTGATGATAGAATTTCCATTTATTCGGTTTCTTGCCAATCCCACTTCCACTGGGTATATATGTTTTCATCTCTTGCTGTTTCCGGCGGAATGTATCCCGAAGATTTTTCCACTTCTTCTGTAGTACTTTCAATTCTATATCTATATAAAAAATGATAAATATTGCATTACTTTGTAAAATTCTATTCTGTTGGCACAAGCTTTACAAATAACAAGTATACCTACTAAGAACTTTAGATATCTCTTCCCATACTTGTCTTGTAGCTTCGGGTCCTCGGAGTTTCAAATCAATTCTGTGATCCCAAAGACAAGGTCTGTTACGAATCTCTATTATCAAGAGTTCCTCTAAAATATCTGTACTGTTTGTATCACACGTAATTGTTTCAGTTTCCTCCAAAAATAAAATTGACGACTAATTAATGCACAAACTAATGTATAGATACATACATTTTCACATTATTACATATAACTAATACTATACATATATTACACATTAAATACAAAACAATATCGAGTAACAATAAAAATATTTAATAATGAAATATTTACGTTAAGATTTTCTGTATCCTCACAACTTGGAGAATATTCTTCAAAGTTCTCGTAATTCATTTTGAGGTTATTTGTCTGTATACAAATCAGTTCTTTCTTCTTCTTCTAATTATTGCGTCTACGTCGCACGAATAATTGGACTATCGGACTATCAAATTGAAATATGAGGCAGTCGAAGCCGGCAACGCTTTACATAAAAAATAATTGAGGTGACACCCGAGCCGGGACGAAACAGGTGTCCGAGTGATCCCACGAGATTAAAATCAGTTCTTTAATTCAGTGATTTCAGATCAATCGCATTATATGCAAATGCAGTTTTTATGAAGCATTTGTGTATAATACAATTTATCAATCGATAAATTAAAAAACTAACCTTTTTCTTACATATACGAAATGAACTATTGTCACTTTCTCACTTTCTGTCGCTTTTGCGCCATTTCGCGCATCGCGAGCGACGAAAGTAGAAACTTGACCAACCTCATGAGCGACGTCGCATCGAACCTCGCGACGGATGTGACGTCTGGAAAAATAGAGCTCTCATTGGATATCGCTCGTCGCGCATCGCTCATCGCGTCCAGTGTGCCGTAGCCATAGGTGTCAAAGGAGCAATGGCAACCCCGAGTTTCTTGAGTTAAATAACATTTTATTATCTTTTTACTTCCATGTGTATCAAAATGTTAATCAGTCTATTTCTAGCTGCCTCAAGGAAGGAATCTTCCCCAGGTCGTGGAAGAGGGCCAGGCTTGTCCTCCTACTCAAGGAGGGCAAGCCAGTGGAGAGTCCCTCCGCGTATAGGCCGATTTGCCTACTGGACGATGTGGGAAAGCTGTTTGAACGCATTATAGCGGCCCGCATCGTCCAGTGTCTGTCCCGGAATGGTATAAACCTATCCGGCGGTCAGTATGGCTTCCGGGAGGGCCGATCAACGATCGACGCGATCAAACAAGTTCGTGCCCTCTCGGAGCAGCTAACCGCGGAAGGGAAGGTGGCGTTGACGGTGTCATTGGACATCGCCAACGCCTTTAACAGCCTGCCGTGGGGCCAGGTGGTGGGGGCGATGAGAGAACACTTTCTCCTGCCCCCCCTACCTGGTCGCCGCGGCGGAAGACTATTTCCGGAACAGACAGTTGGAGTTCCGAGACAAGTCGGAACTCCAGCAGCGGAGGGACGTATTGTGCGGCGTTCCGCAGGGGTCCGTGTTGGGCCCCCTGCTATGGAACATCGCATACGATGCAGTACTCCGCGCGGCCCTCCCCCCTGGCTGCTACGTGGTGTGCTACGCAGATGACACACTCGTGGTAGTGGGGGGAACGACCTGGGGAAGAGCGATCGACGCGGCCAACATCGCGGTGGCATGCGTCGTCGGCTCGATTAAGGAACTGGGGCTGAGGGTGGGCCCCGCCAAGTCGGAAGCCTTATTCTTCCATGATGGGACTGGCGGGGCGCCCCCTCATGCCTCAGTTAAAGTGGACGGAGTCCGCATTCCGGTGGGACCCAATCTGAAATACTTGGGTCCCACCTTGGATGGGCGCTGGGGTTTTGTCGATCATTTCAACAAGATAACCCCGCGCTTGGGTCGTCGGGCCGATGCACTATTCGGCCTGATGCCCAACCTTCGTGGTCCAAATGATGGGGTGAGGAGGGCGTACTCGTACGCGGTCCTGTCCGGAGCTCTTTACGGAGCCCCGTTGTGGAGCGAGAAGGCCCTGACCAGCCGCCCAATACAAAAGAACTTGCATAGCGTACAGAGGCGGCTGGCCTTGCGTGTGGCGCGGGCCTACAGGACCGTGTCAAGTGACGCCCTGGCGGTTCTCGTGTGGTCCCCCCCAGTGAAGCGGGTGGCCGAGGCCCTGGCGGAGTCATACGCCAGGGTCAAGGCCATCAGGTTCCGGGGGGGCGTCGTAACCCCGAGGGCCGCCGACCTCATTCAGAGGGAAGCCCGTCGGCGGGTGTTCCGAGAGTGGCAAGACAGCCTGAGGAACAACCCGCCGACAAACGGGAAGAGGACCATGGAGGCCATTCTACCTTGCCTGGAAGAGTGGGTAGGCAGGGGATGGGGCGGACTCACGTTCCACTTGACGCAGGTGCTCACCGGCCATGGATGCTTTGGTGAGTACCTGCATCGCATCGGGAGGGAGCCGACGACGCAATGCCACCATTGTGATGGGGCGCAGGACTCTGCGCAGCACACGCTGGAACACTGTCCAGCGTGGGCGGAAAAGCGCGGAGTCCTGCGCCAAGAGATTGGAGACGACCTCTCCCTGCCGGCAGTAGTGAGACAGATGGTCGGCGGGGAGGGGGCGTGGAAGGCCGTCTCCTCCTTCTGCGAGCGAGTAATGCTGCAGAAGGAGGGGGCGGAGAGAAGGAGAGAGAGGGCCCCCGGGAGTGGGGGACGACGGAGGACAGGATGGGGGGGAGGGAGACGGGCGGCCGGGGGTCGTCGGGGATCACGTGAGCGCCGGCCTCGGCTGGGCTGCCTGCCCCCCGGGCCGCCCCTCGCTCGCTCCCCTCGCTGCCGTGACCGGCCCTCGGGTCGGAAACGGCGGCGACCCCTCTCCCCCATTCCCGGGGGGGACGGGGACGAGGATGAGGAAGATCCGGACTGGGGGAACGGGGGCGATCCCGCCCCCCCTTCCCCCCCAACCGCGGAGGGCCCCGCGTATCGTACGCGGGGCGCATTGGAGCGGCGGCGGGTCGAAGACCCTCGCGGGTGACCCGCCGCCGGCTCAGGAATGGTCCCCCGCCCGAGGGCGGATGGGAGGATCAGGGGGTTTACTGAAAACCCCACTATCACTCCTCCCGTTCCGCCGCGGGCGGGGGACCCGCCCAACATCCGGCGGATGAGAAGCGGGCGCTCCTCCTCACAACGAGGAGCGCCCGGGTGGGATGGGAACCATGGCGGGGGCCAGGCTCCCAATCCAGCCTCCCCACAGCCACCGGGGTGGCGGGGTGCGGAGGGCGGTGTCCCCCTTCCGCACCCATAAATTTACGAGATGACGCGCACGCGCGCCGCCTGGGACCGTCACAGTCCCAGGCGGGTGTGAGCCGGCGGCCAAAAAGCTGGCGGGCCAGGGGGGCTCCCAGAAGTATGCTGCACGCGTTCCTGGGAGTCCCCCAACATCGGCCAACGCAGGACACCCGCAGTGGTTTTAGTGGGTATGCCCCCTTCCAACAAGTTGGGGGTGAGTCCCACATAACCCGGCTCCCCTCCCCCGGGGGGACCCGGGTATGCGTAATGCATTTCCACTGCGATATAAAAAAAAATGGTTACTGAATTAATTCAAAGACAATGTGTAATTAACAAAATATTGAGATGCGAGTGTGAATGCACCCTAAATAATTAGTGGATGTCACAAGTAATTCAAAATAATACTAATTCCGGAATGGCTCGTTTTGCCTCAAATAATTCTAAAATGATTGCTGGAACTTATTTCCAAGCTGCTGAATAAGAAATAACTCGCATGTCAAGTTTTTGTATGGTTTTAACGTAACTCGACGCTATTTAATGTAATTGGAACAAACTTGTTTTCAAATGCTGAAGTAATTAATTTGGATTAGAAATAATTAGTAGCTAGTATAATAATTAATTTAATGGGTTTTTTACCAAGTTTTGTGTCTTCAATATATGTCTGTCTTTGTCTGTTTAATGGAAAATTGTATCGTCTCTTTTTATCTCAAAGTATTTGTTCCAATTATTTTAAACGCTTGAAATAATTCAAAATTAAGTGAAATAATTCGGGTTTCGTACCCGTGTTACAAAATAATTATAATAATTAGGTTTTACTTGCAACCGAGTGCATTTTCCTGCTCATACGACAATTAACCTCAAAACTTGCAGACAGCAATACCAAGGATGATCCCCGCAACCAGGAAAAAACCTTCGGAGGATCAGACCACGGAACGAAACAACCAGCCAGCAGCAGAACCTAGCCAACCTAAATATGTATACTCGAAAGAACAACCAATCGACGAGCCGGGACAGTCAGCCCAGGAGCCATATTAATTACTATATTTTGAGTTATGTTAGATTTTAATTAATTTTTATATGTAAAAGGTCTCGTCGTAATTAAGATGCAATTAACATTATTTTATTATCAATTCATTTGGCAGAGCTAAAATTCATTATTTTCATATCATTATAATGTATGTTAGTCAAACAAGTGATTTAATCGATAATTTTAATTTAAAAAAACATAATAACAATGAGAACCTGAAAAGGGAAAAAAGAGAATATATTAGACTAATGAGAAAAATTACTCAACCCACCTAGATATCCTAGAAGCAGCGATCCAACCTTATTCCAGTGAAGCAATCTGAAAAAGAAAAACAGTTCATTAAAATAAATACTACAAGGTTAGAACAAACATAATTAAATATAAAATAGCCGAAAGGGTGAAGACTAAATAATACTTACCATAGAGGAAAGCACTGAGGATAGATTGGTGACCCTGTAATGAAAATACAATTAATTAGATAAAGAAAAGGTAAGAAATTACAGAATTATAAAAAGGTTATTTAATTTAAGAAACAATAATTATTTCACGTTTGAGAAGTTACGCATATCGCGTATTAATTGATTTTAAGTTGTATTGACAAAATCGAACAATTGGAAGATAAAATACCATAATGTGGTGAAAATAGAGTCAAGGGCGAAAAGCCAATAATTAATTTGTATTACCAAGAAAAGTTACGTAGGAGGCTGTTAAAAGCAATCCGATTGGTCGAAGTTAATATTAAGAAGCGTTAGACAAGATATACGCAGTCAAAAGCTCAATTTGCGAATTTTTCTTAAGTTTTAGAGTTTTCCAGAATTATTTAGAGGAGAAAAGTCAATTTTGGAATTAATTCAACAAAGTCGAGTCATCGTAGAATTATTATACATTATTTCAGACACACACAAGTCATTAGAATCGATTACAAGTCGTAAATTGATATTTTGGGCATAAATCCTGATATCTGAGAGAACTCGATAATTATTTCAATAATATTAGAGGTTAATAGAATTATTTATGGATTAAAAGCAATTAAATACGATTTAAAAATAAATTGTCCAAAATTGGACAAGTCTGCGGACCAATCAGAATAACCTCAGATGTCAAGAATTTATATTTTGATAAAAAATTTATAAAAAGGATTAAAAACAATTATTTTGTACAACACATTATTTTATAATTATTTATGCTAATTTTACGCATGTAAGGCCGTGTGAATGAACGAACTAGAAAATAACTATAATTCGGGGATACCGAACCGACCGAGGGAACTTGTACACACCAGTTCTTCTTGGCCATCTTGGCAGTGGAGACCATGGGGGTGAAGCTAGTATTAGGTAATAGGAAACAATATGGCGGCCGGGCCAGGCAATATCGGGAGTGCGCGCGCAGGCGCAGCTCAATGATTCAGCAAGATGCGCAAACAACGAATAATCGAATCGCCA
>NW_017300273.1:6443-7053 GCF_001594075.2 Trachymyrmex cornetzi
CGACGCCGACAAGACACTGTTTCAAGATATCCCGACCAAAGGTTATTCTGAATTCACAATTATTTTACAAACTCAGTGCAAATTAAATTCGTACACACTAATCGACGCAAATGCGTACGTTTAATAAAAATATAGAAACGCGATAAATCATGAAAAAAATTTTCAATACATTTTTGTTATGTTATTTGATAAAATAGCATAATAAAATGTATTGAAAAATTTTAAATTAGATAAAATGGCCTTCGAACATTGTATCAATTCTGATATTTCATTTTTACATTTCGATTAGAGTAGTGTACAACGGCTTTAGTGTGCACTGAGTTTTGCAAATGTAAACCGCGCGCACGACATCATGGCGCGAGACTACCGGCCGTGACTACGCGAAGTAAAGAGTTTTTCCGTATCGTTTCTCATATAACTTACTGTAGGTTAGGGTTAGATTGCATTATTTCGACGATCACATTCAATCACATTCAAATTACTTGGATGCACATGTTGCTTTAACAAATGCAAATCACATTCAAATTACTTGGATGCACATGTTGCTTTAACAAATGCAAGAGTGGAATATAAAATGTAATAACATTTTAAAGAATTATTATGTCCAGTC
>NW_017300273.1:8445-9752 GCF_001594075.2 Trachymyrmex cornetzi
CCGCCATTAGTGAGACGCGAGGCGACGTATCGCGTTATTGGAAGTAGAAGTGAGATAGCAATAGCGTCGGGAAGTGTGAATGCGAGCGCGAGTGAGACAGATGAATGAATTTATGGCCTTTGAGTTTTAATGTTTCTTATATGAATAAAGTTTATGCTGTGTTTACCAAAGTGCCGAATTAATTATTTCCGCGAAAACCATCCATCATTAAATTGAGATATCACGCTACAACACACTACACCATCCACGGTGAGCTGTTCCATGCCAACCAGCCAATCAAAGCGAAGGAAGGGGGAAGCCAAAAGGACAACCTTCTCACCGCAAGCGCTGGACAACGGATTAATTCCAGGGAATCCATTTTCTCTGTTTTATGGAAACAGAATGGCGACCGGGTAATTATACAGAATAGCTACACCGCCTCCGATTTCGATAAAATTAGGCTTATTCGACGCGTTTTTGCATGAAACGAAAGAATCTGGCAGAAAAAAGTGTCGCTCTGCCCCGTGAACCGAGATGTTAAGCGTTAAAGTTGTCGACTATAGAGGTTAGAAAATCTGTCATACCGACGTTACGTAGCGGCTGAAACATGCTCTGTGATCACATGCGCATCCGTTGTACGTACTTTTCGGTAAGAGTGCACGAAATTTAAAGTCATAACCCATGTAGACAGTGGGGTGTGTGAATAGTAAAACTGCTAATGCAAAAAATTTGTGTATTTAAAGCAGTGAATTTGTGTATTTAAAGCAGTGAATTTGTGCTTTTAAAGCACTGATTTGCTGTAGTTTTGAAGCGGTACTTTCTTGGAATATTTTAGAAATATTCCAAGCGGACACTGTCTCAGCTGTAACTTCTAGGCGGTTAGGCCCCAAGCGGTTGTGATGTTATATTTAAATTTCGTTCGGGCGGCGTAGCCCGAACATATAGACATGGGGTCTATATGCCCCACTGTCTACGATAATATTAATAAATGAATTAAACAATATATTATGAAAGGTTTGCTTTTCAACGTTTACAGGAATTTGGACGAGAAAGTTGAAATCCATATAGAACAATCTTGTTTTTAACATATATATAAATAAAATTTAATGTTATAAATATCTACAAACTAATATTGCACGAGCAATTACTTAATACATTTTCTCTCTAGCAAGGTGTTAGCAAATATAATTAAGTGTAGTAAATATAGTAATGATGTTAATATGAAATATATAAACACTTAATTTTGTGCGCTAGTACTTGGTTCTGCATCGTCGGACGCTACTGGCTTATCAATGCATGTTGGCATCGGAGGATACATTTCTGCAATG
>NW_017300273.1:10330-15630 GCF_001594075.2 Trachymyrmex cornetzi
CTCTTACTTCTTACTCCGTGTATTGTAGACGGGCCTTCAGACTTCCAACAATTTGACACAATGGTCGTTCCTGGCAAAATCCACTCCTTGATTATTGCCAGGAGCGTTTTTTCGGTACGATCCTCCACTGGTACGACGAACACCTTCTTCGACCTTGCTCGTATCCCCCGAAGACCCATTGACCTTTTACGAGCCGACCACGGTTGTATTTCCGCTTTCCAATTTTTGCTTCATCGATTTGAACTGTGCATCCTGGGCCACCAAGCTTTTGGCTATACTTGTCAGTCCAAAATACACAAACCTGTTCGAACAAATAATATTAATATTGTTTTATACATAACTATATATTTTATGAGTACTAACAGTCATGTACAAAATGTAAGTGAAACATAATTACCTCTCGGCAAAAATTGAACCAGTCGACAATCGTGATCGGCGATGCAATGCCAGTTTCGACCTGCGTTCGATCTTGACGTGGGTGTTGCAACATTAAAAAACATGCAACAAGTCTGCAAATTGTACCCACGTCAAGATTACTACTGCTGAACCAAGTACCAGCCCTGGTACTTCGGTAAAAGTTGCACTTCTTCAAAATTCTTTTTTTATGCACATTTTTTATAAAATGCCGTTTACTACATCTATATGTTAATGTTTCTTTACAAATATTAACATCATTACTACAATTACTACACTTTATTATATTTGCTAATACTCCATGCTGAATTAAAAAATTTATTAATTTTTCGTTATCAAACGATAAACACTCGAATTCCAGCAGACCCAACATAGTGCGATTTTGTGTCTGACATTATTGTTGCAGCTCATTTGTTTTATAGTGTTTATTTCAAATTTCGTGCACTCTGTTGGGTCGAAACGCGACCAAGCGCATGCGCATGAGGTCACAGAGCTCGAAAAAGGCATACTTATAGCGCTATATCGAGTCGGTATGACAGATTCCCTAACCTCCATAGACGACAACTTTAACGCTTAATATCTCGGTTCACGGGGCAGAGCGATACTTTTTTTCTGCCAGATTCTTTCGTTTCATGCAAAAACGCGTCGAATGAGCCTAATTTTATCGAAATCGGAGGCGGTGTAGCTATTCTGTATAATTACCGGCGACCGTATAAGTAAGTCCCTTATGGTGACATTTATGCGAAATAATTGAAATAAAAGATTTAAATACAACCTTTTATAATAATTGACTCAAAATCCGGTTACATACTAACTTTTAACTCAAATAATCGCTTTTTAGCGTATGTTAACATTTGTTTCTCTTTCCAAGGATCTCTAAGTCAATCACAGCGTAAGTTATAGGTAAGTATATGTTTCTATGGTTCTTTTAATTTCTTTTCTCTCATGTAAGTTTACTCAATCAATCTTTAATTCTTTATTTTTGTTCTAGGTTCTCGACTGGATTTGATTGGTTCACCTGGTAGGTTTTATCTTCCTGTGGGATATTTAGGTAGGTTGAACATGTAATTTTTTATTGTAATTAATTATGGTAAGTATCAAATATTTATTGTATATAGAAAATAATTATGTTTCATATATATTTTGACATAGTAGTCTTTGGAATAAAAAAATTAATTATTATGAGTTTAAAGTGTTTGTACACCTTGTGTGCGGGCTGACCTTTTGTTGTTTAACATAAAATAATAAGATAATACACTAAGTTTCGCTCTTTGGCATAAAATGATATAAAATAATTAATAATCTGTCTATTGACGTCCCGCAATTTATCAGGTCGTGTCTCTCATTCTGCGGTGGTTTCCGCAACGGTGGGTTGTTCTGCGTTGTTCACGCTATCATCTGCTGATGTCTGGTGGATCGGCTCTTCGTAGACTTTTCTGGCAGCTGCTGTGTGCAGTTGTGATGGTGTCATTAGGTGGGTATTTATTTGTAATTAATTTCAGCCTTTTATAATTATTTGGCTTCCTGCGGGGAGTAGCGGGCGGTTGCAAGGTTAGGTTCTAACCGTGCAACCGAATGCATTTTTCCTCATGATAACGCCATAAATTATATATAAAACCCGCGATATTTCAGAACACAGCACCCAGAATAACGTTGGCGGAACCAAAACAATTTCCGGAGGACGAACCAGAGCCGGTAACATAATTTGACACAGAAAAAGATCTTCAATAAAACAAGTCGACGAGACGAAGACATCCTGAAGAAACGGATTATTATTTATTAGTTTACTCTTTTATGTTTACATTCAAATTTTATAAAAGGTCTTGTCGCTTACAAGGAGTTTCTAAAAAACAATTATTTTATGTTCTTAAATACATCAAAGTTACAAATTAATTATTTTAAAAAGTTTAACAAGAGTTTCATATTTTATATTTTAATAAAAAGAGATTATAAGAAAAAATTAAAGAGATAAAAAGAATACATACATAAAAACATAATTACTCAACCTACCTAAACATCCTAGACGAGGCAATCCAAAGATATTCCAGCAAACTAATCTGAAAAGAAAAATAAAAAATTAAATTAAAATAAATTAAATACGGAAAGAGATAACGGGATGAAAATAAATATACTTACCACGGACAAATCTGCTGAGAATATTTTGGTGACCCTGAAACAAAAATACAATTATAATAAATACGTAAAAGGTATAAGAAATAATAAATCAACAAAAGTTCACAGAATTCAGTTAAAAACAATTATTTCGTTACAAAGGCACATAAGCCTAATTATTTTGCGTCATATCAAATTATTTCAAGCATTTAAAATAGTTGGAACAAATACCATAAGATAAAAGGAGATAGTACGACTTTTCCCATCAGAGGGATAAAGATAGACATAAATTAAAAACCTAAACTTGGTAAAAAACCATTAAATTAATTATTACATCATCTGCTAATTATTCATAGTCCAAATTAATTAATGATAACATTTGAAAATAAATTTGTTCCAATTACGTTAAATAGCGTTAAGCTACATTAAGACGTCATAAAGGACCGAAATTTTGACATGCGAGTTATTTCTTACTTAAAAGCTTGGAAACTTGTTCCAGGAATTATTTCTAAATTATTTGAGGCAAAGCTAGCCATTTTCGGATTATTTAAAATTATTGTCACACTTATATGAATTATTTAAGGTGCATACACACTCGCATCTCAATGTTTTATTAATTAAATGTTGTAGTTGTATAAATTCAATAATCAGACCAATTGTTTCGGTAACAGTAAACTATTTAGAGTTTTTTTTTGATTATTTTAACATTATTTAGAAGCAAACGAATTATTCTCGAGTTCTGGACAAGATACTGAATTTGTCCAAACGCAAGGTTAGATTATCCGCACTTAAAATGGACAAAAGCGGAAAGTCCACAATTATTTCATGTTCAGGAGATCATCTCCGAATTATTTAAGACATTATATGTTTGTAAAGGCCGTATGAATGAGATTACTAGAAGTTAACTAGATTCGGGGACACCGAACGAACTAAGGGAACTTGAACACACCGTTTCTCCTTGGCCATCTTGGCACTGGCGACAGCCATCTTGCCAGTCAGTCGTTACTGAGCGTTCGAACGGGACGGACGTCGACAATCACGCGGCTCAACTTTATTGCGAATTTCGAGTAAATCGGTGCAAACCAGGTATCTACGTTATACCGCATCGTGTCCGAACGCATGTTTAAGATCGCGAAGCGCGATTTAACGCGAATTTCGGAAATAAATCCGAGTTAACCGTAAAAGTACGGAAAGCGGCGAAACCAAGCCGTAAATCTTTTCTAAACGTATTTAGTACGTATCCCGTAATTGTGACGCGCGTGAGAAGCGCGAATTTAGCGACGAAATAACCTCGAAAATCGTTGTGCGTAGTGGATGAAGCAACATCACGCCACATTACAGAGCGGCCATCTTGAATAACCGCCATCTTGTCGTTAGTGCGACGCGACGCGACAACGCGAAACAAAGAAAAAGAGTGAGAGAGTGTCGAATTCTACGGAATTACGCGAGTGAATGGAATGTGTGAATGAAAGACCTGTTTAATAATTATTGGTGTTTTGTTTAAATAAATTCTATGCTTGTGTTACACCAAAGTGCCTATCTCGTATTTATTCACGAGAATCACCATTCCCAAAAGTAAATTAAGACATCACCGCATCTCAACGGGACATCACCCGTTCGGGACGACACGATCATCTCAACCGGACGGTCAATCCAAACGAAGGAAGGAAGGAAGGCAACCAATCAGCGACGTCCTATCCATAAAGGCCGATTTCTTGGGACAACCAAGCAAAAGCATCCTTCTCTGTAGATGGTGAAACAGAGTGGCGACCGAAAAGTAAGTCACTACATGTGATAGATATTATTAAATAATTATCAAAAACAATATATTTATGACCGTATATTTGAGAAACTCAATTAATAATAGCATCATATATTATAAAGATGTTAATCTATAAAAACTATTAATAAATTTATTGCGAAAAATATTACCTCGGCCGGGACTTGAACCCGGATCTCTTGTAAACCGTACGAGCGTCCTGAGCCAGATTAACATCTTTATAATATATGATGCTTGATGGTAGCATCAAATTATTAAATTGTTTGTCAATTTAATTCGCGATTACTAGAGTAGTTTTAATTGCGTTTATTTAGTCCGGAAAAAATTCGGCGCGCAGTTTGAAAAAGACTACAATATGGTATATATGCAAGTACATATATAGTATATATTAGTAATTCAAGATTGAATTATTTAAAGCAACGAAGATCCAGCTCCAACCGTAATAGGCCGTTACATTCTATTATTAATTATCAAAAAGCTGAAGGCACGGAATATTTTAAAATCGGGGCATTAATCCGGTCACAACCGGACTTATGTCTTTCTTTATTATAATTCTGTGTTATTTTATCTTTTCTCTATTAAATTGAATATTAATCATTCGTCATGACTTACTTTTACGGTCGCCACTCTGTTTAACCTACAACCTTCAACCTACAACAGAGAAGGTTCCTTTGTGTCGGCCGCAATGGTCAAAAGGTCGCTGAATGACTAGCTTCCCTCCTTCCTTCGCTCTTATTGGCCGGCTGGATCAGGACTCGTCGTCGTGGATAGTGTTCGTAGAAATAATTAATTGGCCAAATTGGTTAACACAGATTAAAATTTATTCATAATAGTAGAGGAGGCCGAGAGGCTAAATGTGGATTTACTCGAGCGTCGTGGGGACCTATTGGATTGTGAAGATTAGATGCTAAAAAGAAAAAAATTATATGATGTATGCCGTTTCAGTGGTGGGGGGAGCGTGTACAGGCTTTACGGCGTGTACAGGCGTGTACAG
>NW_017300273.1:15755-19722 GCF_001594075.2 Trachymyrmex cornetzi
CTCCCATTTCCTTACGTCACGCTGAAATCGTCAGATTATTGAAATGTACACTTTTCTACATGTAATTAACACACCATACCTTAATCTGACGCCCTCGAGTTAGATACTAATTTGACGGGCTCCCCTGGACCCCCGGCACTATATAGAGGTTTAATATGTGGTGGGGGTACTTATTAGGGTGCAAGCTTTCCCCCTTTATGTTATTCTGACGCGCTCGAGTAAATCTCAAAATCCCCGCTTGGCCTCCCCTACTATAAATGGAACATAAAACGATAAAAGGCCATCTAACACTCATCCTCACTCACTCACACTACATACACACTTCCCGACGTTGTATCTGTCTCTGTCTATCTTTCGATATGTTGCCTCGCGTCGCACCAATGGCTGATGCAATATGTCGTAACAGGATCTACGCGCTACTTTTCCTTCTCGCGATTTACGATCCACACGTTTTACGCGTCTTCGCATCTTTGCGGCACTAATCCTAAACGGATTAAACGAGAAACCGGTGATTTATTCGCGTCTTATCTCTCGCGCGCTAATGCTGGATTCACACTGTATCCGATTTTCGTCGTACGACGCTCTTCAACCAATCAGAAAACAGAATTTCGATGATACGAAGCAAAATCCATCGGAATCCTGTTTTCTGATAGGTTGCAGAGCAAATCGGATGCAGTGTGAATCCAACATATGGGTCTATGACTACGTTTACACGGCTCGATTTACGTCGAAGTTACAACATCGATGTACGAAACTGGCCATAGTACGGATAACGTATTGCACCGACTCGATTCTGGTCGCTTGGTTTACGGCGAATTCACGTTTCCTTTATTAGGATGGTCGCGCGTTCGTTAGTAGGTCCGCTCGCTTCGGCTGCATCGCAACGACTATCTTTCGAGATGGCTGTCGCCACTGCCAAGATGGCTAGAAGAACCTGTCTGTTCAAGTTCCCGCGGTGCGTTCGGTTTCCCCAATTCTAGTAATTCTTATAGTAACATCATTCATACGGCCTTTACAAATTTAAAACTAAACTAATGAACATAAAATAGTGTATTTAACATGAATTAATTGTTTTTAAACCTTTTTATAAATTTTTATTCAAAATATAAGCTCTTGATACCTGAAGTGATTCTGATTGGTCCGTGGACTTGTCCAAACTCTGGAATTCTTACTTTTGACTTCTTTTATGATTGAAATAATTCTCTTATGCTCTAATATATTTAAATTTATTATTAAATTAAATCAGATATTAATTCTTTTTGTTCAAAATGTCAATATGCGACTTGGAATGCATCCGAATAATTTGTGGATGTTCTGAATAATATGTAATGACTTTCTAATGACTCGATTTAATCTAAATAATTCTGAAATTGACTCTATTGGTCCAAATAATTCTGAAAATTTTCCTATATTTGTTTTTTACCGTTAAATTGTCTTAAAAGTCGCAAATTAATATTCTGACTGCGCGTGACTTATCTACGCGTCTATAAACTATCTTTGACTAATCGGAACGTGTCTTATGTCTTCGTTTAAACGTGCTTTTTGTAACTTGAATTAATTATTAACTTTTGTATTGAAATCATTTAACTTATTATTTTTATCTCTTTTGTTCCAATTATTCATTTTGCTCGTAGCACTTCAAAATTAATTAATCTTTCTTATCTTTAACGTCTATGAAACGAAATAATTATTTTGTTAAATTAAAAGAACTTTTCTTAATGTTTGTTTTCTTACTTTGTATCCCCTACAGCACAAAAGTTGCAGCAACAATGCTGCAACATTGCAGCAATATTGCATGTTGCAGCAATATTGCAGCGTTATTGCGATGATATTGCTGCAAATTCTGTGCTGTATAGGATATATTTAATCTTATTGTATCTTTGTTTCAGGGTCACCAATATATTCTCAGTATCTCTTTTTATGGTAAGTATTTCTATTTTGTTATGTTATCTCTTTTTATCTTTAATTTAATTTATCCCAACTTTCTATTATTTAATTTAATTATTTTTTTTCTTTTCCAGATTAATCTACTGGAATATCATTGGATCGCTGTATATGGGATTATTAGGTAGGTTGAGTAATTTTATCTTGTATCTTATATTTTAATCTCTTTTTCCTTTTATAGGTTTTTCTTATGGTTTATCTTTTATTAAAATTTCCAACATAAAATATTTTCTTTTTCCAAATAATTTTAGAATAATTGATCCTTAATTTATTAATAATCTTGAATATAAAATAATAGTTATCACGCCTTATATGCGATGAGACCTTGTCAATATATGTAACATAATAATGAAACTTAAGTAGTAATATAACATGTTAATTTATCTTAATTCTAATTCTTTGGCTCCTGCTCATCGTCTATTTTTCTTTGTTGTAGTCATCCCTGGAGGTATCGGGTCCCGCTCCCATCTGATCGATATTTGGCTGTTTTATCCTCTGGGAAATGTTTCCTCTCCGCGAGGGTTATTCTTGGTACTCTCTAAAATTTTACATGGGTTTTTATAATTATTGGCGTGTTGGTGGAAAAATCCATGCGGTTGCAAGGTTAGGTTGTAACCGGATTTCCGTCTCTATTTCTAATAATTCCGTGTATTCCAATTTTCGGGATTTATTTCTATAAAAATATCACTCAAGATGACTTATAGCGTTTTCGATTGGGCAAAAGTTAGTGCGCACCAGTGCGCACTCAGTTCACACCAACACTGGACGAGTTCCATGGGTTGCACTGAATAGTGCAAGTTCAAAAGAATACGCCAAGTGCTAAAGCTGAAACTCATTTTTGTTCACTTTGAAGCAATGTTCAACAAAATGTTACAAAACCACAGTAAAAGATATTAAGAGTAGGGACAAGACCCCGTTTTCAATTCAACTGTGCAGATTTGCTTGTCCCTATGTATATCCTTAACTGTGATAAAACGTGCACTGAACTGGCACCGTCAAAATATCTCGTGCCACTTAGTGCGCACTGAGTGCGCACTACGCGAGTGTCATTTGATCGCGAGTATGCGATCAAATGAACACGTGACACTAGCCAAGTGCGCATTGGCACTGCCAATCGAACACGCTCTTGACACTGAGTGCAGCCAGTGCACCCCAATCGAAAACGCTATTACTTTACGGTCGCCACTCTGTTTCACCGTCTACAGAGAAGGGTATGTTGTCTTTGTTGTCCCAAGTTGTCGGCCCAATGGAAAGGAGATCGCTGGTTGGACAACTTCCTTCCGTCCTTCAATTGGATTGGCCGCTAAGCTTAGCTGATTGCGTCGTCGAGTAACGTCTCGTTTCGTTGCGGTGAAGACTTAATTTAACTAGTGGAATGATAATACTCGTGAAAAATTACACGATGGGCACTTTTGGTCTAACAACTATATAATATTTATTCAAATAAAACACCAATAATTAATTAACAGGCCCTCATTCACACTTTTCCATTCGCTCGCGTAATTCCGTGGAATTCGACACTCGCTCGCTATTTCCTTTGTTACGCGTTGTCGCGTCGCGTCGCACTTACGATGAAATGGCGGTTACCTAAGATGGACGCTCTAGAAGGTGGCGTGATATTGCATCACCTACCGCGCACAATGACTTTCAAGGTTATATCCTCGCTAAATTCGCGTTTCACTTACGCGTTACGATTACGGGATACGTATTAATTACGTTTCAGAAAGAATTACGGCGTATTTTTGCCGTTTCCCGCACTTTAGCGGTTAAGTCAGATTTACTTCCGAAATTCGCGATTTTCCGCGTTAATTCGCCTTTAGCGATACTTAATTCGCGCCTGGACACGATGCGGTGTGCTCAGACACCTGGTTTGCACCGATTTTCCCGATTGCGCAATACTTTTCGAGCCGCGTGGTTCGCGAGGTCCGTCCCGTTCGGTATCTCGATCACGACTGAATTCGAAGGCCGCGGTCCGATTCACGCTTATAGCGTGATTAGTGCGCTCACGGTTGCTTATGGTTGG
>NW_017300273.1:23529-25737 GCF_001594075.2 Trachymyrmex cornetzi
GTTTCGAACATTTCAGAAAGAAAGGGCAAGCTGAACACGACAAGACGGCTGCGTTAGGGTGTGACCGGATTTGCTAGTGCAATTATTAAAATACCGGATTTTGAAATATTTAACCAATTAATTTATAGTCAGAGTCACCTATGGTGTCTTACTTTTCGGTCGCCACTCTATTTAACCAATTAATAGAGAAGGATGTTGAATCCAGGATGAACCTTGGAATCGGGCTCAGCACGCGTGACGTCCCTCTATGGTGACTTCCTTCCACGCCTTGCTTCGATTTACCCTTTGGTAGAGATGTCTGGTGTTCCGGAAATTCCTCCGTCGAAGTGCAGCGATGTATACTTATGCGTATTTATGGTAGTGTTCGCGAAATAACTACGCGTGGGGCTCTTTTGGTGTAACAACTTATAAACTCTTTATTCAAATAACACCAACACTCAATTTAAGTGGCCCGCATTCACACAATTCGCTCACTCACACTAGATTCACACTACGAGACTATCTCTCCTTTGTTACGACGTCTCCCTCTAACCTCCGTTGTCGCGTCGCGTCGCACTTACGACGAAATGGCCGTTACACAAGATGGCCGCTCGACAAGGTGGCGTGATATTTCGTCACCTATTGCGCACAACGTGCTACTGGGGTTATGACCTCGTTAGTACCGCGCTAATTACTCGCGTCGGTTACCCGGTATCCGTGCCGCGTGCGTATTATTACCGATTTGGGCGTTTACTCGCCGATTTCCGCACACTCGCGGTTACTAAAGGATATTTACCCTATTACGCGATTTACACACTTAATTCCGCGTTACGCGTCGTCTAATTATCAACTAGCAACGATACGGTATGTCGTGATACCTGTTTTGTACCGATTTACGCTGTATTATTCAATTTCGCGAGCGGCGTGGTTCGACACATCCGTCCTGTACGAACGTCTGCTAACGACTCCCTCGCCAACATGGCTGGCTCCCTTGTCTCGAAGTCGGGAAGAAGCTCTGCTTTCCCGAATCTGGCTATTTTCTGGTTATCTCATTCATTCGGCCTTTTGTACTGATTAATACATCAAATAATTAGGAGTTGCTCTCCTATACATAAAATAATATTGGACTTTCCGCTCTAATACATATTTCCGCGGTCAATTAAGTTTTGTCATTGGACAAATTCAGCATTGCTCTATGATTGGTCAACTGGTTTCTAACTCTCTAAATATGTGCAAAATAAATTGAAATAATTGGAAATGACTTTAATTAATTTATCCTTTACTCTTTAATAGTTCCTGCTGCTGAATTAATTCAATCTCAATAGTTAATTGATAAAATATTAATATGCGAGTATATATATATATCTGTCTTCGTCTGAGACACTTCGTATATTACGAAATAATTACAATTACTTAATAAATGGCTGGTTACGCCTTAGTTCGGTTTGAAATAATTACTGGAAGTTAAATTAACATCGTTAGTTGCAAAATATCTCGCATATTAAAATTTTGTCCTTTGTGATACTTTAATGCGACTTAACGCTATACAATCTATTTGGAACAACTTTACTTTATCTTTTGCTGATAATTAATTTGGAATCTCTGTATCGAGAATGTACTGAAATAATTGTTTATATTGCCTTTTGGCTAAGTTTAATAATTTTGGTAGCTCTATCTTTGTCTTACCCATGTGCTTTGTTCCAAATATCTTATTTGCTTTAAAAAATTATATATCATGCAAAATAATTATGTTGGTTAAACCTTGTAACAAAATAAATGTTCTTAACTTACTGATATCAAATATTTGCTAATTAATAGCACTTTACCTTTCAGGTCTTAACTTTACTTATACTTTATTTTTCAGGGTCACCCATCATTCTCAGCGGTATTTATTTCGGTAAGTATTTTACTCTTTCTTTTAGGATTAATTATGTTTCATTTATATCTTTTATTTTAATTATTTCTTTCTTTCAGGATGCTGCGCTGGAATGTTTGGATCGCCTCGATACTTCGAGGATTAGGTAGGTTGAGTATTATATGTATTTTCCTCTTTTTACTTTTTACCTAATAATAAACTTATTCTTTTTATTCATAAACATAGAAAATTAAAACGTTAAATATTCTTTTTAAACTCAATTGTTATGTAATCTGTATGTTTGGAGAAGTATAAAATAATTATTAATTTGAGTAATATAAACACCTCGGATAGGACTAGACCTTTAACAAAGT
>NW_017300273.1:26013-26719 GCF_001594075.2 Trachymyrmex cornetzi
CTTCCCAAATATAGGAATAAATATTAAATATTAGAAATAAAAAATTAAAGGAAATGAATGTGTAAATGCTTAATAGATACAAATAGGATATGAGACACATTATACATATTTTGTGAACAATATTTTATTAATTGTATTTATTGTGCGTTACGTTTAATCTCTATTCCTAATTTTTTCTTTTTATAGTATTTAATATTTACTCATATTCTTGATATTATTTCTTCTATTATGCGAACCATATATACATACGCTTTCCATTTGCCTTTCATCAAGTTACGTTTTCTAACTTATAAATTGTGCTTACGACCGGTCCAAAATAGAGAAACTTTAGCACGCTATTTGTTTCGGACCGACCATTAATGTCGTAAGCACTGATAGAACTGTGAGCGTGAATTGGACCGCGGCCGAAGATGGCTGTCGCCAGCAGTGATACACATTTGGCTCCCCGGCAACATGGAATCCAGCCCCACCACTTTTACCCCTACCTACCGGCATCGAGTCGGCCGTCTACGCCGCGAGAGCGAGCGAGACAGCGAGGGGTAGCGCCCGTCCTTTTCGCTCTTCCAGTAAATTCGTAAACACAAGCGAGTATTAGAGCGAAAAGGACGGCCGCTCTATCTCGCTGTCTCGCTTTCTCTACTCAAATACTTGTTATAAGCGACCGAAAACCGAAAATGTACTTTCTCGGCCGCTCGGCGTATTCTTG
>NW_017300273.1:26920-27197 GCF_001594075.2 Trachymyrmex cornetzi
CAGACGAAAATTATTTATTTTCTTCTCATAAAGTTTTGAGAATTTTTTCAGAATTTTTTAATACCGTATTTTCTCATGTTGATAAAAATAAGAAAATGCAGTATTAAAAAGCTGATATAAAAAATTCTGAAAAAATTCTCAGTACTTTATGAGAAGAAAATAAATACTTTTTGTCTCTCGAAGTTTTTCTGTAAAGTTGATAGTATTTGAGTAAAAAATTATTCAAGACCAATATTTTGCAATTTTTAGTAATTAATATCTTGTTAACTATTGCGAA
>NW_017300273.1:28391-28767 GCF_001594075.2 Trachymyrmex cornetzi
TCGGTATAAGAGGTATCAACTCTTACAACCTTTATTCCAATTTAAACTAAATATGACTAATATGTCAATCAAACAAGTAGTGCCATTTTTGCTACATTATGAGACGTGACATTAAGTTAGAGGATGATTTAATTTGTATTAATGAAAAGTATTAATTGTAGAACGTATTTTTACTAAGAAGCCACATGTAATATTTCTTGGAGAAATTTTCGGGTAGAACACATTCTGTGTCGAAACGTGAATGCTGTATCATGTGAGGTTGCATTCGAAGACTGAACTGACGCGAAACAACGTCGTCTAGACTAATTATTTAAAATATCCTAATACATATTCACCGAAGTTTGTCTGTAAAGGGATGTCACACTCTGAGATTCTA
>NW_017300273.1:30112-51231 GCF_001594075.2 Trachymyrmex cornetzi
TAGATAGAGCGGACTAAACTGAGTCGAAGTCCTCCACCATTTTGCAATTTTCGCAATAGTTAACAAGATATTAATTATTAAAAATTGCAAAATATTGGCCTTGATTAATTTTTTACTCAAATACTATCAACTTTACAGAAAAACTTCGAGAGACAAAAATTATTTATTTTCTTCTCATAAAGTAAATTTTTTCAGAATTTTTTAATACCGTATTTTCTCATGTTGATAAAAATAAGAAAATGCAGTATTAAAAAGCTGATGAAAAAATCTGAAAAAAATTCCCAAAACTTTATGAGAAGAAAATAAATAATTTTTGTCTCTTGCAGTTTTTCTGTAAAGTTGATAGTATTTGAGTAAAAAATTATTCAAAACCAATATTTTGCAAAGTTTAGTAATTAATATCTTGTCAGCTATTGCGAAAATTGCAAAATGGTAGAGGACTTTTCGATTCAGTTTAATCCGCTCTATGAATACAAAAGTGATTGGCAAAAAAGATCGGGATAGCCTATACAAGAATACGCCGAGCGGCCGAGAAAGTACATTTTCGGTTTTCGGTCGCTTATAACAAGTATTTGAGTAGAGAAAGCGAGACAGCGAGATAGAGCGGCCGTCCTTTTCGCTCTAATACTCGCTTGTGTTTACGAGTTTACTGGTAGAGCGAAAAGGACGGGCGCTGCCTCTCGCTGTCTCGCTCGCTCTCGCGGCGTAGACGGCCGACTCGATGCCGGTAGGTGGGGGTAAAAGTGGTGGGGCTGGATTCCGTGTTGCCGGGGAGCCAAATGTGCATCAGTGACCTAGTTTCCACCGAGGATTTAAACCGGATCAGAATGTAAGAACTAACCAACTACAGTCGATTATTTCCCTGTTACAGTCGAACAACAGGGAAATGCTCGACTGTAATTGGTTGGTTCTTACATTTCG
The DNA here is from genome assembly GCF_001594075.2 of Trachymyrmex cornetzi. Classification (NCBI taxonomy): domain Eukaryota; kingdom Metazoa; phylum Arthropoda; class Insecta; order Hymenoptera; family Formicidae; genus Trachymyrmex; species Trachymyrmex cornetzi. The sequence continues at coordinate 31,034 of NW_017300273.1, forward strand.
ATCCGGTTTTAACCCTCGGTGGAAACTAGGCCACTGGTCGCCAGTGCCAAGATGGGCAAGGAGAAACGTGTTCAAGTTTCCCCGATCTGTTCGGTCTCCCCGAATCTAGTTAGTTTCTAGTTTTAATCATTCACACGGCCTTTACATGGTTTTCCTTAATAGGATTAATAGAAAATAATGTTCTTTACACGAATTAATTGTTTTTAAAGGATTTTATAAATTTTTTATCGAAATATTGACCTTTGATATCTGAAATAATTTCTATTGGTCCGTGGACTTGTCCAAACTCGGATTTCTGACTTTTAATTGGTCTAACACTTGGAATAATTTTCTTTTATGCAAATAATTACGAATTTATTATCAAATTACATCAAATATCAAGGTTCAGCTTCAAAACATCAATCTGCGCCCTGGGTTGCATCCGAATAATTTCTAGATGTCCCAAATAATATAAAATGAGTTTCTAACGATCTAATCTAGATCAAATATTTCCGAAATTGTCTCTACTGGTCCGAATAATTCTAGAATCTAGTCTATTGGTCAAAATAATTCTGTAAATGTGTGTAAAATACCTTTTTAATGAGAAATTAATCTGAAGATCGCATACTCATGCTTTGGCTGCGTGTAACTTATCTATACGTCTCTATTTGTCGATTAATCGGAACGTCTTTTACTGATTTATTTAAACTTCTTTTTCATGACTCGAATTAATTATAAACTTTTGTTTCTGACTCTTTTTTCATCTTTTATTTATCTTTTTGGTTTCAATTACTCAACTTTCTTAGGTGAACTCAAAATTAATTAATACGTCATCTGTGTGACGTTTGAAACATGAAATAATTGTATTAATTTGAATTAAACAAACTTTTCTTAAAATGTATTTCCTTACCTTGTAAGTATTTATTATAATTGTATTTTTCTTTATGGGTTACCAAACAATTCTCGGCGTGTTAGTTTATGGTAAGTATCATAATGTTCGTTAAGCTATCTGTTTTTTCATTTAATTTAATTTATTCATCTTGTGTACTATTTGTTTTAATTATATTTTTTCTCTTTTATTCTACCGGAATATGTTTCGCCTTATTCAGGATTATTAGGTAGCTTGAGTAATTATTTTGTTCTTATCTTTCTATTCTTTAACTCTTTTTTCCCTTTATATAGGTTTTTGTAAACTTTTTCTTTATTAAAATGTATGATATGCAACTTCTAGTAATAATACAAAATATGATTAATAATTGATTCTTTTTAAATTTTCAACATAAAATAAATATTCGTTTAGAACTGCCTTGTAAGCGACGAGACCTTTTACATATATTATAGTAATTGTAATAAAATAAAATATAACATTAACATCGTTAAAAATAATTAATTTGTGCTGGTCGATGGACTCTGGATCTCTCTCTGGTCTGCGTCTTTTAGTTGTCTTCCTTTGGGTCGGGTCCCGTTTCCGCCTGTGGCTGGTTGTCAGGAAGTTGGTCATGCTCAGCGAGCGTTATGCTTGGTAGTTTTCTAAAAATATGGTTGCGGATTTTCATGTAATAATTATGTTTGCGAAAAATGCATACGGTCTCAAGGTTAGATTGTGACCTGATTAATACCTCGATTTTAAAATATTCCGTGCCTTTAGTTTTTTAATATTTATTTAATAATATCAATCACCTGTAGTGACTTACTTTTTGGTCGCCACTCTGTTTCACCATCTACAGAGAAGGATGCTTCTGCTTGGTTGTCCCAAGAAATCGGCCTTTATGGATAGGAGGTCGCTGATTGGTTGCCTTCCTTCCGTTCTTCGTTTGGATTGGCCGTCCGGCTGAAATGATCGTGTCGTCGGGTGATGTCCCGTTGAGATGCGGTGATGTCTTAATTTACTTTTAGGAATGGTGATTCTCGTGAATAAATACGAGATAGGTACTTTGGTGTAACACAAGTATAGAATTTATTTAAACAAAACACCAATAATTAATTAACAGGCCTTTCATTCACTCATTCCATTCACTCGCGTAATTCCGTAGAATTCGACACTCTCTCGCTCTATTTCTTTGTTTCGCGTTGTCGCGTCGCGTCGCACTAACGACAAGATGTCGGTTGTTTAAGATGGCCGCTCTATAATGTGGCGTGATGTTGCATCATCCACTACGCACAACGATTTTCGAGGTTATTTCGTCGCTAAATTCGCGCTTCTCACGCGCGTTGCTATTACGGGATACGTACTAAATACGTTTAGAAAAGATTTACGGCTTAGTTTCGCCGCTTTCCGTACTTTTACGGTTAACTCGGATTTATTTCCGAAATTCGCGTTAAATCGCGCTAATTCGCGCTTCGCGATCTTAAACATGCGTTCGGACACGATGCGGTATAACGTAGATACTTGGTTTGCACCGATTTACTCGAAATTCGCAATAAAGTTGAGCCGCGTGATTGTCGACGTCCGTCCCGTTCGAACGCTCAGTAACGACTGTTCACTGACTGGCAAGATGGCTGTTGCTAGTGCCAAGATGGCCAAGGAGAAACGGTGTGTTCAAGTTCCCCTCGTGTGTTCGGTTTCCCCGAATCTAGTTGGTTCTTAGTGATTTCATTCACACGGCCTTTTACATGGTTTAAACTAATAGTGTTTTCGGCCCGATCGGGTTTGCATCAACCTGGGTCGGATTAATCTTTCCTATTGGTTGACGTCACCCGCTCTACTAATAGGAGAGCACAAAACGCCATTAATCCAACCCAGGTTGGTGCAAACCTGGCCGGGCCAAAAACGCTATAATAGTCATGATACAAAATAATGTTATTAACATAAATAATTGTTTTTAACAAGTTTTATAAATTTTTATCAGAATAATTGCCTTTGATACCTGAGATGATTCCGATTGGTCCGTAGACTTGTCCAAACGTTGGATTACTAACTTTTAACTAATTTTATATTCGGAATAATTCTTTAATGTGCTAATGGGTGCGTTCAGCGAATACAACGGTTGTGCAACTGTTGGCAGATTGGTCACTGAACGCGCCTGATTAGTGAGCGTATTCGCAACACGTTCAGTGAGCGGACGCCATTTTTCTGAACGAATTTCAAGTATGGTCAGTGGGCACAACGTGTTGCAGACTTGACGAAATTTGGACATTTTTATGAAAATGTCGAACATATACGAGAAAACGTATACATACAATAATGCGTTATATAAAGTTACTGATACTGCTGCAGTACATAAATCATTAATAAACGGTAAATATCAATAATTAACATATTTCTTTATTTAATCAACTTTAACTCTCCACAGACCAATTTGGGTCGTTTGAGACCGAACTTTTGCTTTTTTAGATTTTTAGAGTCCAAAATTCTAACTTCTGAAAATTACAGTGACCAACTTTTGTTTAAGTGGAAAACAGGTTAGTCTGTGGAAGGTTAATCTCCTCAGATAACAAAGTCTAAAATTAGGTTAAATAAAATAAAATATTAAATAATTTGTTTCATTTGATTTTTTAATGTCTGATTTTGCAATGTAATATATCTTTATCTACTGAATATTTATGTTTTTTTTATTAATTGTACAATTTTATTTTTATAATTTTTTTTTAATTTTTGAGTTGCCTCAGACATTTTATCTGAATTTTGAACTTTGTGTTATTTGAATTTATTTTGCTTTTTTTCTGTCTCTTTATTAAGTTATGTAATTATATTTTATAGATTCCAAGTTTTCCAATTTCGCGATCCAAAAATGAAAAAGAAACAGTTATAGAGTGAAATCGTACAAGTAATGGAGAATCATGGATATTCTGTTAATGAAGACATTAGATCGCAAAATGAGAAACATGAAAAGATCATATAAAACAATTAAATAGAACAATTCAAAAAGCAGTACGGGACGTGGACCAGTATCTTGGGAATACTATGAAATATTTAATGATATTTTTGCTAATGATCGTACAATTAATCATGGACCAATATTAGAATCAACTTTAACAAGTTGTGTATCAAGTCCAGGAACGTCTAACTTATCGTGCCAATCGGAAATAATAGAAAATGATCAAAACAATCTAGAAAATATTTCTACATTAAGCAATCTAGAAAATGCTTCTATATTAAACACAAATCTTGTCGCAAATGTATTAACTCCATCTTCTCCACCGATATTGAATGAGGAAAATTTTCAATGTATGGCAAGTACATCCATAAGACCATTGTCTTCATGTTCCACATCAACAGTATCTGGTCATAACATTCGTTCATCGCCGGAAAAAAGATTAAAGAAATCATTATACAATTTAAGAAAAAAGCAATTAGAAATTGAAGAAAAAAGAGTAGAAGCAATCCTTAGAATGAAGGACTCTTTAGAAGAAAGCAATGCAATTCAACGAGAACGAAACGACTTGATAAAACAATTGTTTGATTCAGAATCTTTACAAGAATAATTTTCTTCGGTTTTTTGTTATTAAAATTTTTGTTTCGTGTTACAAATTGCCATATGTATTTTATTTTAATTTTATGATTATAAATACATATTTTATTATTTTAGTTATAATGCTAAAAAAACAGTATTTATAATACTATGTGTTAAACATACAAAATTTTTGTTTGTGATACATGATTTTGAAGGAGATCATTTAACAATTATTTTATTTTGCAATAGTTTTATTGATTAATGTTACATATCTTCTTGACATAAAATTTACTTATAAATAGTATGTAACTTACTTATGTTATTATAATTATAAACATATTATATATGACATATAAAACAACTTACTTTATATTAATAAAAATTTGTTTTTTTATCTAAATGAATGCATAATATCATCCCGTTTTGCAACAGCGGAAGCATTTCCATGTTCAAGTGGATCTATAACATCGCGTAATAACATTAAGTTATTTTCTATTTCTATTTCGTTTGCAAAATTTATTTCTTCTCTATTAATCATAAAATTATGCAACACACATGCAGCTGCTATCATTTTTTGTCCTAATTCAAAGTCATTGATATTTAAATAATAAACCCTTCGAAATATTGTTTTTAAAAAACCATAAGTTCTTTCAATAATGCTACGAATACACGATAATTTGGTGTTGTAAATTATTTGTTTTCTTGTCAAATGACCGGTATCTTTATATGGAGTCATTAAATTATGTAGTAAAGGGTATGCTGCATCTCCTATTAAATGTAATTGTGATGGCAATAATGGATCTTCCGCATTTGTTAATTGTCCGTACAGGTTACTATATCTAAAAACACGAGCATCGTGCATACGGCCTGGTAGTCCAGTGTATATATTAATAAAACGGCCTGTGTGATCACATACACCTAATAATAAAATTTATGTGTTTCTTACAAAATATTCAATTATATTGAACAAATGAAAAATGTAGAAAAAACATGTCAAGAAATATTGTAATTACCTTGCAAGATAATGGAATGAAATCCTTTTCTGTTGTAATAATCATTAGCATTTCCAGGAGGAGCCTTACATTGGATATGGACACCATCGATCGCACCTACAACACCAGGAAAACCACCTGAACGTCGTTCAAAAATCTGAAAGTTTTGTTCAACATTTAAAAGACTAGTTCATTTTGTTATACAAGATATAAATATTAATATACTAAATATTTATATTACTTACAGTAGATGATATGTTGCACATTTGTCTGTTAGGCCATACGATATATTCTGGTATTAACTGAACCAATACATTTACAATTTCTTTTACTATACCATGTCCGGTACTTTTGGATAGACCAAATCTATCTCCTACTGAAAGATAACTTTCTTGTTTTGACAAAATCCATATCGTATTGTAAGATATATACCAGGTTTAAGATACTGTATTATCTCACTAATAGTAATATTAAGAACAAGTGACGCGAGCAATTACAATTGAAAATTACCCGTGCTGGTTATCTGGATGTGTTGCGGTATAAGAGGATCAGTTTATTTGTAATTATAGGGAAATTCATTTAAGGAGTACTTAGGGTACAGGGCAAGATTGCAGTTAAAGCTCTCTTTACACTTTAGTAATAGAACACTGACTTTATTACCCGTATACTTGTACAATGAAATATAATTAATGTTATTAATACTGTAACGCTTAATTCTACACGCGTTATACAACTTGACGGAAGCCGAAGGAATCAGAGAGAATTTAATCGCCTCTCTTTACCCGAAATTGATTAATCGTTCGCGAGACAAAGGATTAGTAAGATGTTTAAATAAGGTTATATTTTTGTGTAGCTACTGCGCATGTATAAACGTTTAGACCGTTCAGGAAACTGTTCACTGATCACTTTATGCTCGATGAGCGCTCAATGATCAGGATATGCAACAGTTGTATTCGCTGAACGCACCCAATAATTACAAGTTTACTCTTGAATTAAATCAAATATCAAAGTTTTCGTTCAAAACGTTAATCTGCGATTTGGAATGCATCCGAATAATTCTTGGATGTTCTGAATAATATGGAATAACTTCCTAATGATCTGGCTTTGTCCAAATAATTTCGAAATTGATTCTACTGGTCCAAATAATTCTGTAAACATATGTAAACTACTTTTTTAGTGAGAATTTATTATGAAAGTCGCACATTCAACTTTTGATTGCGTGTAACAGTTCTACACGTCTTTAAACTATTCATGGACTAATTGGAACATCTTTTATTGACTTATTTAAACTTCTTTTTCATAACTCAAATTAATTATCAACTTTTGTCTGTGACTCTATTTCCATTATTTATTCATCCTTTTGATTCCAATTACTCGACTTTCTCAAATGAGCTTAAAATTAATTAATGTGTCATCTATGTGACGTTTGTTACATGGAATAATTATTTTTACTTGGATTAAACGAACTTTTCTTATTGTGTAATTTCTTACCTTCTATGTATTTAATATAATTGTATTTTTGTTTCAGGGTCACCAAAAAATTCACAGCGTGCTATTTATGGTAAGTATTGTTATTCTTGTTACGTTATCTATTTCTATATTTAATTTAATTTGTTCCACTTGTGTGTTGTTTATTTTAATTATTTATTTTTTCTTTTAGGTTACTCTGCTGGAATATCTTTGGATTGCCTTGTCTGGGATTATTAGGTGGGTTGAGTAATTATTTCATTCTTATTTTTTTATTCTTTAACTCTTTTTTCCCTTTATCTAGGTTTTGTAAACTTTATTTTTATTAACACATATGATCTGAAACTTTTAGTAATAATATAAACTATAATTAATAATCGATTCTTTTTTAAGTCTTAACGTGAAATAAATACTTGTTCAAAAATAAATGCTTGTTTAAAACTGCCTTGTAATAGACGAGACCTTTTACATAAGTAATAATACTAATAGCAACATATAAAATTTGAATTTTTTAAAATAATGAATTGTGTTGGTCGATAGACTCAGGATCTCTTTCTCGTCTCTTCTTAATTTTCTTGTTTGGTGTCGGGTCCCGTTCCCGCTGTTCTTCAGGAAGTTGCTTGCGCTCTGCCAAGGTTATCCTGGGAGTGATTTTCTGAAAATATTGTTGCAGGTTTTCATGTGATAGTCGTATTGGCGAAAAAATGCATGCGGTTGCAAGGTTAGGTTGTGACCGGATTAATGCCTTGATTTTAAATTTATTGATGCCTGAATTATTTAATTAATTAATTAATATTGTTCATCGCCTGAGGTGACTTACTTTTCGGTCGCCACTCTGTTTGTCCTCCTACAAAGAAGGGTTGTTGGGTCCTCGTTATCCCAATTATTTCGGCCTCAGTGGTACGGATAGCGCTGATTGGTCGGCTTCCTTCCGTCCTTCAATCGGATTGGCCGGTCAATGGAGATGTCCGTGTCGTCGGGTGATGTCTTATAATTAATTTCAGGAATGGTGATTCTCGTAGATTAATGCGAGACAGGCACATTGGTGTAACATTGATATATATATTTGAGAAATAAAACACCAACAAATAATCAATAACAGGCCTTTCACTCACTCATTCCACTCACACGTATTCTTTCGAATAATTCGACACTTTCACTCTCGCTTCCTCTTATTACTATGCGTTGTCGCGTCGCGTCACACTGACGACGAAACGGCGGCTGCCCAAGATGGCTGCCTTAAGTGATTGCGCAATGTTGCGTCACCTACTGCGTACAACGACGTTTAGAGGTTAATTCCTCGTTAAATTCGCGTTACTTCGACGCGTTATGGTACGTTTCCACTGAGCGCGTCACGCGTCGCGTCATGAAAGAGAGAAAGAGATAAGATTATATAAATACACAACCCCTCTCTTTCTCTCCTTCGACGACGCGACGCATGACGCGCTCAGTGGAAACTCAGCTTTACGTTCACGAAATACGTACTAAAGACGTTTTATAACAAATTTTGGCTCAATCTGGCCGATTCCCGTACTTTACTTTCAACTCGGAAATTATTCCGTAACTCGCGATTTTTCTCGCTAATTCGCGATTCGCGTAACTAAATCTTCGGCAACGCGATTCCCCGACACGAAATTAATCGCCCTTTTGTGGTAAATACGCGTTCCGGTAACTCTGTAATGGTGTAGTTCCATGAAGCGTATTTGCTGCGTATCGCGTAACCGCGTAACCAATCAGAAGCAATCCGCTTTTTCCGCTACGCGTAAATAGATCTTCTACTGTCCCATGGTGCGTAAAAGGTAGCCTGCGTACGCCCGAAAACCAATCATGTTTCTATATTCTCTCAGAGTTCTATGATGGAAAGCCAAAAACCGAAATTCATTGGTCATACTATTTATAAAAACGCATCATGGGACAGGAGGGATAACAAATTCGCGTACTGTTCGCACACACACATTTCTACAGATACGTATTAACTTCTATAGGACTTGTTCCGAGAGACAGGTGTCAATTAAAGAAAAATCTGTTCTGACTATACATTTATATCGCCATAAATATGAATTCAAATGATTTATTGTTTTATATTTGTGCACTTCGTCAGCAAATGTATTCGAACACTGTTGATGGTTCAGCTGTACATTTAAAATTGCGAAAATTAATAGCTATTTGGTTATTAATAAAAAAAAAATAAGCGAAATCCACGACCAGCTGTACGTAAATTTTGAGTTCATCCAATATTTTCTTATGAAAATCGATTACTTCAAGAAGCAAGTGATAATCTTGTAAAAGAATTACAATTCCACAATGACAATCAATTTTTTAATTACTTTCGTATGAACATGGAAATGTATAAAGAATTGTTAAATTTGGTGGAACCACTTATAGCGAAGCAGGAATGTATTCGAATGCCAATACCTGCAAACACACGTTTGGAAATTTGTTTGCGCTATTTAGCTTCTGGTGATAGCATGAAATCACTTTCTTATGCATATCGAGTTGGACACAATACCATTTCAAAAATTGTGTCAGAAACTTGTGAAGCAATCTGGACGGTGTTAAAATATAAAGTTTTTCCATCATACAGTGAAGATACTTGGAAGAAGATTGCTAACAAATTTGAAAATCGGTGGAACTTTCCTAACTGCATAGGCGCTGTAGATGGAAAACACGTTATGATTCAGGTATTAATTTTTCAAAATTTTATTTAAAAATAATTTCATATTTTAGAAAACTTTTCATTTAACAAGCATTATAAAAAAATTTTGTATCGATAGTAACAATTGAGTTTTGATCAACATTAATAAGATTTTCTCTCTCATCATAATTCGCAAAACATCGATGTTCCCATAAATTTTGACAAGCAGTATTCAGTAGCCATCCACAGTATCCGCACTTCAGTTGCTAGAAAAAATATAATTATGAAAGAGGGTCCTCCCAAACGTGATCGAAACGTCTGTTTATAATTATTGTATAATTTGTGTCTATGCTTATAATACTCGTTTGTTATCGATTAATACATATTATCTGGCTCATAGCCTTTCTATTATATTAATTATTATTAATATTTTATATTTAACTATTGATATTATTAATATTACAATTAAGTTATTACATAAGTATAAACATAACCCTATGTTAGGTTATAACCGGATTTTTGGGTCTATTATTAATAAAGGTTGCATTTAAACTTCTAATTCTAATTATTTCGAATAAATGTCACCATAAGGGACTTATTTATACGGTCGCCACTCTGTTTCCATAAAACAGAGAAATTGGATTTTCTGGAAATTAATCCGTTGTCCAGCGCTTGCAGTGAGAAGGTTGTCCTATTGGCTTCCTTCCTTCCTTCGCTTTGATTGGCTGCTTGGCATGGAACTGCTCGCCGTGGATGGTGTAGAGTGTTGTAGCGTGATATCTCAATTTAATGATGAATGGTTTTCGCAGAAATAATTGATTCGGCACTTTGGTAAACACAGCATAAACTTTATTAATGGAAGTAATATTAAAACTCAAAGGCCATAAATTCATTCATCTATCTCACTCGCGCTCGCATTCACACTTCCCGACGCTATTGCTATCTCACTTCTACTTCCAATAACGCGATACGTCGCCTCGCGTCTCACTAATGGCGGTTGCACAAGATGGCCGCCTTCACAATGTGGCGTGATGTTGCATCATCCACTTAGCACAAAGGCTTTCGAGTGTAAAAACTCGATTCTTTCGCGTTAATTACGCGTATTGGTTTCACGGGATAAATATTTATTCGTTTTATAAACGATCGACGGCGACTTACGGCCGTTTTCCGCGTTTTCGCGGTTATCTCGGAATTTTCCGGAATTTCGCGTTAATTCGCGCGTTTCGCGCTTCGCGATCACTTCTGCGTACGAAACCGACGTGGTGTAACTCGCGACACCTTGTTTTACGCGGTTTTACTCGATTACGCAATATATTTGAGTCGCGGGTTGTCTGAACGTCCGTCCCGTTTGGCTGCTCAAGTACGACTGACTCCCAAGATGGCTGTCTCTACTGCCAAGATGGCCATGAAGAACTGGTGTGTACAAGTTCCCTCGGTCGGTTCAGTATCCCCGAATTATAGTTATTTTCTAGTTTATTCATTCATACGGCCTTACATGCGTAAAATTAGCATAAATAATTATAAAATAATGTGTTATACATAAAATAATTGTTTTTAATCATAAAAAGGATGAATTCGTATGAATTGTCCAAAATTGGACAAGTCTGCGGACATATCAGAATAATCTCAGATATCAAGAACTTATATTTTGATAAAAAAACTTATAAAAAGAATATAAGTTCTTGATATCTGAGATTATTCTGATATGTCCGCAGACTTGTCCAATTTTGGACAATTTACTTTTAACTCGTATTTAATTACTTTTAATGCATAAAAAATTCTATTAATCTCTAATATTATTGAAATAATTATCGAATTCTCTCAGGCATCAGGATTTATGCCCAAAATATCAATTTACGACTTGCAATCGATTCTAATGACTTGTGTATGTCTGAAATAATGTGTAATAATTCTATGATAACTCGACTTTGTTGAATTAATTCCAAAAATGAATTTTCTACTCTAAATAATTCTGAAAAACTTTAAAACTTAAGAAAGTTTTCAAATTGAGCTTTTGGCTGTGCGTATCTTGTCTAACGCTTCTTAATATTAACTTCGACCAATCGGATTGCTTTTAACAGCCTCCTACGTAACTTTTCTTGGTAATACAAATTAATTATTGGCTTTTCGCCCTTGACTCTATTTTCACCACATTATGGTATTTTATCTTCCAATTGTTCGAGTTTGTCAATACAACTTAAAATTAATTAATACGCGATATGCGTAACTTCTCTAACGTGAAATAATTGTTTTTAAAATTAAATAACCTTTCTGTAATTCTGTAATTTCTTACCTTTTCTATATCTAATTAATTGTATTTTCATTACAGGGTCACCAATCTATCCTCAGTGCTTTCCTCTATGGTAAGTATTATTTAGTCTTCACCCTTTCGGCTATTTTATATTTAATTATGTTTGTTCTAACCTTGTAGTATTTATTTTAATTAACTGTTTTTCTTTTTCAGATTGCCTCATTGGAATAAGATTGGATCGCTGCTTCTAGGATATCTAGGTGGGTTGAGTAATTTTTCTCATTAGTTTAATATATTCTCTTTTTTCCCTTTTCAGGTTCTCATTGTTATCATATTTTTATTAAAATTATCGATTAAATCATTTGTTTTATTAATATTATAAAATTATAACTTTATAAAATTATAACTTTATAAAATTATAAAAATAATTAATTTTGGCTTTGCCCAAAGAAAAGATAATGAAATAATATTAATTGCACCTTAATTACGACGAGACCTTTTACATATAAAAATAATTAAAAATCTAACATAACTTAAAACGTAATAATTAATGTGGCTTCTGGGCTGACTGCCCCGGCTCGTCGCTTGGTTGTTCCTTTGATTATACCTCTTCTGGTTGGCCAGGTTCTGCTGCTGGCTGTTCGTCAGGTTCCATGATCTGATCCTCCGAAGGCTTTTTTCCGGTTTCGGGGTTCATCCGTGATATTGCTGTCTGCAAGTTTTGAGGTTAATTGTCGTATGAACAGGAAAATGCACTCGGTTGCAAGGTGCAAGGTCTACAATGTGATAATATTAATTAATATATACTTACAGAATTTGATGTATTCATTATTTTTTAAATTTTTACTGATATAAACAGACCACAAATTGAACCTAAGAACGATTTAATTATGGAATTAACTTAAATTAGATGAAGTGAAGAGAGATTGTGACCGGAATAATGCCTTTGTTAATTATAAACCGCTTATAATTAATTAATTTAGTACAATTCTTACTTTTCGGTCGCCACTTCGTTTGACCTGATCCACGAAGAAGGTAGATTGGAACGGCTCTGGTCCCTATAGCTCGGCTGGAAGGCGGCGAAGGCTGCTATTGGCTTCCTTCCTGTCGTCCTGCTTCCTGATTGGCCGGCTGGTCTCCTGGCGTCGTGTCGATGCTCGTCGAATTATTTCGATGCTCAGGAATTAATTACGCACGCGTGGTGATAATAACGACAGTCAATAACGTGAAAGCCAGTTAACGTTGTAATAAAATATTTATTAAAACCAAACAAACGTTAACAAAATTAAATAAATAATTATTTCGGGCCTTACATTCACGCACTAACACACTCACACGTATTTCGGCTTTGTATTCTACTTCCGAACCTTTATTCGCGATCTCTATGTCGCGTCGTGTCGCACAATTCGACACGTCACCGAATCCAAGATGGCCGGTGCCTTTGTTCTCGGTCCGCGTGTCGGTACACGTCGGTTTTCGAGACTTTCGAGGTAAATTCCTCGCTAATTTCGCGTTTGCGTACCGCGTAGTACTTACGGTAATCGTGTCGGACACGAATTAAACCGAATTTCGACGTTTTTCGTCGATTTCCGCGCACTCCCGGTTTTCACGGAATTACGTCCGTATTTCGCGTTATCTCGCGTATTTTCGCGTTTCGCGATGCTTAGGATGCGTCGGGCTACGGTAAGATATCCCGTGATATCTGGTTTTTACCGAAATTCCACCGATTTCGCACTTAACAATGAGCCGCGCGTGGTTTCACGTCCGTCTCCTATGGCGGTTCGTTCACGACTTTTCTATCATGGCCGTCTTTCGGACCAAGATGTTGAGGAAGAAAGGGTGTGTACCTTTTTCCGCGGTACGATCGGATGTCCCGATTCTAGTCCCTTTCTGGTTACATTCACACAAAGGCCTTACAAAGGTTTTAATATGTTAAATAATTAGGAGATGGTCTCCCTTACATGAAATAATTATGGACTTTCGCGATTGATAATTATTAACGCGAATAAATCAACTTTTGTGTTAAACAATTTCGTCAACCAATCAAATAATTGGAAATAATTCCCATGTGGCTAAATCTTTATGAAATAATTCTAAAAGCTTCTAAATAATTGTATTTTGTGTTCAATAATTAAGTTTTGTGTCGAAATTGTTTAAACAATAATTCATTTTTCTATTCTTGACATGCATATGTGTGTATTCACCCTGAATAATTATTGGGCGTTGGGATTCGAGCTTAAGGCTCTTAAATAATTAGAAATAATTAAAATTAATTCGGATTAATTCCGAAACGGCTTGAATAGCCTGAAATAATTGCAAATAGTCTGAATTAATTCTTGCAAGTCAAGTTTAGAGTCCTTGTGTGTAATAATTGATTATAAGATGATATTTTCTCGTTTTAATTAGAGGATTTGTCTGAGGATTGTCGAAATAATTTCCTCTGTCTCTAAATAATTATGAAATGGCTTTGAATAATTGCCTGACTCGCTCAAATGCGATATTTATTAACTTTTAATGAATTTGGACTTTCCGTCCTTGTCTAACTTGTGAGAATAATTCTCCCTCTCACTCTAATGAATGAGGAATGTTCCAATTAACACGGAATCGCTAAAATAATTCGCGAATATGTTAAATAATTCGGCTAACATGCCGTTATGACAAAATAATTCAAATAATTGAAATAAAACTGTTTTACAAACCTTTATGGTAAGTATTCGCTCTGTAAGCGTATTTAATAATGTTTTCTTTTTCCAGGGTCCCCAAATAATCTCAGCGTTTACTGCGGTAAGTATTGGTAAGTATCTTTGTCGAAACATATTTTATTATTAATTCTATCTCTTTATTTTTAAGTTATCATACTGGATTAATTGGTTCGCCTCTTGGCAACTGTGCTTTGCAGGATATTTAGGTGGGTTGATATACGTATCAGAATAATTATAAAAACGTACGAAATGTTTATTAATATAGTGTAACTAATAATATTGAGTATGAGCATTGGAGTATATTAAAATAATTGTAAAACATGACTTATTAGTCAGAATAATTAACGTTATAATAAAGTATTAAGTTCTTACTTCGCCGACATTTGTTTTTCGTTACAATCGCATTTTGCGTATGTCTGGACCTTTTTACATAAAATAAACATAAAATAATTAACATAATCTGAATAAATCTTTATCAACCGCTTCTCGCGCTAATTCGGCTGCTGGCTGATATCCTCCATGGGTATAATTCCCGGGTTGCTGGTCTGGTCCATTGGATGTGTCACCAAAAGTAGAATTCGTACCTGCTTTTGGCGTAAAACGCGAAACTAAAACAGCGGATTGCTTCTGATTGGTTACGCGGTTACGTGATACGTGACAAATACGCTTCATGGGACTCCACCATGCGTCGCACCGTCGTGACGCACGTCCGCCGCATTTGGTAGTTCGGTAACGACTCTTGGCAAGATGGCTGTCGCCACTGCCAAGATGGCAAAGAAGGAACGGTGCGTTCTTTTCCCTCGGTGTGCTCGGTGTTCCAGAATCTGATTATTATTTAGTAACTCATTCATACGGCCTTTACAATGTTAAAAATAATCTGAATAATTCGGAGATAACCTCCTGAACATGAAATAATTATGGACTTCCGTTTTTATTAATTATTTATGCGGATAATTAAACTCTGTGTTTGGACAAACTCAGCAACTTGTCCAGGATTGGACAATAATTCTAATAACTCTAAATATTGCTGAAATAATTCTAAATAACTCTAAATAATTTACTTTTACTGAAATAATTGGCCTTGTTACTGAGTTAATTCAAAACAATGTGTAATTAACAAAATATTGAGATGCGAGTGTGGATGCACCCTAAATAATTAGTGGGTGTCACAAATAATTGTACATAATTCCGATATGGCTCGTTTTGCCTCAAGTAATTCTGAAATGATCGCCGGAACATGTGTCCAAGCTACTTTGAAAGAAATTAACTCGCATGTCAAGCTTTAGGTCCTTTATCAGGTTTTAACGTAACTTAACGTTATTTAACATAACTGGAACATCCCTTTTTGTAAATACTTTTAATAATTAACCTGGACTGTAAATAATTTATAAATAATGTGCCTGAATTAATTGGCTGGTTTTGAACCAGTTTCTATGTTGTTTTAATGATCTTTCCTTTTCTGTCTTTGTCACTCTAACGGGATTATCATCTTTCCCTTTCTAACTTATACAATATGTTCCAATTATTTTAAATACTCTAAATAATTCTCAAATGAGTAAAATAATTTGGGTTAAATGCCCTTGTAATGAAATAATTATAATAATTAGGTTTTACTAACCTTTAACTCAAATAATCGCTTTTTGGCGTATGTTAACAATTCTTTTCTTTTGCAGGGTCTCCAAGTCAATCTCAGCTTAAGTTGTAGGTAAGTATGTGTTTATGTTATTATTTTTATCTCTAGTTTTACATCTCATATTAATTTAATTTCTTTTTTATCTTTTTTAGGTTAATATACTGGATTGGGTTGGATTGTGACCGGAATAATGCCTCGTTACTTAATAAATCCGTATATTTAATTTAATTAATTAATAAAAGTTAACTTGTCTTGGTTGTTGCTTACTTTGGTCGCCACTCTGTTTTACCTTGTCTACAGAGAAGGTATTCCGGGTCCTCAGTTATCCCGTTGTGCTGGCCTTGTCGGAATGGAGGGCTCTCATTGGCTTCCTTCCTTCCTGTCTGTCTCGTGATTGGCCGCTTCGATGAGAGGGTCGTGTTGTCTTAATGTCGCTTCGCTTTGTCGCGTTGTTGCTTATTGTTACTCGTGGAAGTGATATGTTTCACAATAAAGTCGAAAGGCAAGTTGATGTAACGAAATATAATTTATTCAAAGTTAAAAACATCAACAATTTAATTAATAATGGCCTTTCATTCACTCTAGTTCACATTCACACGCTATTTCACACTTTATGACACTCTAACTGTCTCTCTTTAGCTTATTTAACTTCGCTATGTCGCGTCGTGTCGCACAATTCAATACGTCACGAATTCAAGATAGCCGTCGCCTTTGTTCTCGCGTGCCGCGCTTGCATAAGACGCGTATCATGGCTTTTGCGGATATTTCCTCGCTTTACTCGCGTATTTACGACGCGAGGCGTTTACGGGTAATGTATTATTAACGAATTTTATCGAATTACAGCGAATTTTGGCCGTTTTCCCGAATTTTCGGTATATGTCGGTTTTCCACCGAAATTCGCGATTCTTTCGCGTTAATTCGCGTTCGCGATCCTTAATTCACGTGAACTCACTCTCCCGACTCGAGATTACTCGGTTTTTTCACGGTATTCGCGGTTACGCAATAGTTTAAGCCGCACCAACGTGTCGCACGTCCGACACGTTTGGTTGCTGGGTAACGACTGACTTTCAATATGGCCGGCTTCACTGGCAAGATGGCCAGGAAGAAATGGTGTGTACCTTTTTCCGTGGTACGTTCTATGTTCCCTAATTTAGTCCTTTTCTGGTAACACATTCAAACAGGCCTTACGGTGCTATAAACGGCTCAAATAATTCGGAATTAACTTCCGCAACATAAAATCTTAGTGGACTTTCGCTTTTTAACAACAATTTAAGCGAATAATTAAACTTTTAAGTTGGATGATTTCGGCAACCAATCAGGTGTCAGGAAATAATTCCTCTATCGTTAAATATGTATTAAATAATTCACTGTAGTGCTAAATAATTAAGTTTTCATCAAATAATTGATCCTGTTGCCAAAATAATTCAAAATAATTGAACAATTATCAAAATCCTTATATGCGAGTATGGGTGTACCTTAAATAATTTGTAGGCGTTGTGAATCGTGCCTAAGTAACTCGAAATAATTCCAAATGTTTATAAATAATTAGAGAATGGCTAGTTTCGCCCTAAATAATTCCAAAATACTTTCTGTAAGCTATATCAACTGAAATACTCTCGCATATGAAGTTTTAGGTCCATGTATATCGCTTTACGCGTATCCTAATGCTTTCCTGCTCTAACTAGAACATCATTTGTAAGTGTTTTAAATAATTAGTTTGACTCTAAATAATTGAAAAATAATATAGAATAATTCCTTAAGTGGTTCTTTAACCTGGTTTATGAGTTTAAGTAATTTTGTAAGTCTATTCTTGTCACTCTTCGGTGAACTATCTGTTATCTCTTTCTATCTAATGTGAGATGTTCTAATTAATTCTAGGCGCTTGAAATAATTATCAAATAAGTAAAATAATTCGGCTTATATGCCTTTGTGCTAAAATAATTATGAAATGTGGTTTTACAAACCTTTAACTTAAGTAAATCGCTCTTCGGCGGCTGTTAACAATGTTTTCTGTTTCAGGGTCTCCAAATCCATTACAGCGTATCTTTTATAGGTAGGTAATCGGTAAGTATATTTGTAATCTTTATTTATCTTTAGTTTAACATGCTTTCTAATTAATTTTCTTTATTTATTTTCAGGTTATCACATTGGATTGGTTCGCCTTTGTTACCTGTGTTTTTCAGGATATTTAAGTAGGTTGAAATGCTTTATCAAATAATTATAAAATATATGAATCTTTATTTAGAATAACTACTTATGAAATATTAAATGTTTTAATCGTGTTGAATAATAAAATGTTGACCTACTGGTCTTGCAAGTAATCATATAAGAAATAATAATTAAAATAATCGGCATCTTTAATCGTTTCTTTTTGCTCTTTTAGCATCTTGTGTTCGGCTGACCCTTTATACAATAAACTAATAAAATAATATTTTACATATAACAAAATAATAAAATAATAAAATCTTTAATTCCGCTTGGTTGTATCATTCGACCTGCGGGTTGTCTTGCATTTGCGATGTCATCGCTGGTTTACTGGTCAAGCCTTGGTCTTCTGCCGATATCTGTTGACTGGTCTCAGGTATTATTTTCCTGGCTGCTACCGTTATTATTTGATTCGGTGAGATGTTTTCCGTATCCTTCTGGAATTAATTTTGTCCGTTTTTTATTATTTGGCGGACTCTGAAAAATTGCGGGCGGTTGCAGGATCACCTTTATTGTTTTTTCCCTTAGGATATTCAGGTAGGTTGAAAGTATTTTATTAATTACGAAATTTATGAAAGTTTATTATATAAGTGTGAATATGTAAAATAATAATGTAGTTTTCTTTATAGACATTTGAGTAATAATAATAGTCATATAAAATATAAATAACGTATAAATTTATTCCACCGTGTGTACGTTTCACCTTTTGCAAATAATATAATGCTAATAAAAAAAATAAAATAAAGTTCTTCGCGACATATGGTCGCTTCAATAAATCAAATGATTATTTCTCCGGGGTTGTAGGCTGTCCCTTGGTTTCTTTATGGATGTCCATGGTGATTTCTTCAGTAACTGTGTGAGGTGACTTCCCGTCGGCTGAGGTGTTTGTTTGGTCCATCGCTGTATGTTGTATATCCACCTATAATTAATTTCGCCTTTGTTGTAATTATTTGGCAGTTTGAGAAAATTATCGGACGGTCGCAAGGTTAGGTTGTACTGTAACCGGATTTATGCCGTTAATTATTAAGATCCTGTGTTATTTATTCTTTCTTTAATTCAATATAATTATTATCACTTGTCGTGACTTAATTTTCGGTCGCCACTCTGTTTAACCTTAACAGAGAAGGATTTTTGTTCTGGAATTTTCCACTCTGTTGGCCTCAATGGTCAGAAGGTCGCTGATTAGCTGGCTTCCTTCCTTCCTTCCTTCTGGTTGGCCGCTTGGATCAGGAAGACTCGTCGTGGATGATTCAGCGTGATGTAGCGTGGTTCGGTAATTAATTCGTGGATGGTGTACGTAAAATAATTAATCAGGCACTTGGGTTAACACACATTAAAATTTATTGATAAATTGAACACAAAACGGTAATAGGCCTTTATTCACTCATCCCGTTTCATTCACACTAACATACACTCTTCCCGACGCTATCTCTTTCTCCCTCTATCTTCGAATCACGCGATACGTTTGCTCGCGTCGCACTAATGGCTGATGCAATATGTTGCAATTGGATCTACGCGGTAATTAATATCTTCGCGATTTATGATCTAGACGCTCGTTGCGTCCTCGCTGTTTGCGGTATCAATTCTTAAAGGATTTTACGAGAAACCGGTAAATTATTCGCGTCTTACACTTTGCACGTGAACCTTTTAGGTTACAACGGTTATTTTCTCGAATTGCGCGATTTTCGCGATAAGCTTGTCTTACTACGGCTTTAATACGAATAACGGATTATGCTGTCGCGATTCTGGCCGCGTGGTTTACAGAAAATCATGTTTTCTTTGTTAAATCGGTCGCGCGTTCGTTAACAGGTCCGTTCTACTCGGCTACCTCGCAATGACTGAAGTGGAAGATGTTAGATGGCTGCCTCCATGATGTAATAAGACAGTTGAACCAACGCGCATCATGGCAGCCAAGCAATAAACCAGCCAATCAAGAATCT
>NW_017300274.1:0-979 GCF_001594075.2 Trachymyrmex cornetzi
TAAAAATCGTAATTTTTTAAGAATTCAACACATTAGACTAAATTTCTTTTATGCTATTAAAAAGCAACACGCTTGTCATATGTACATTTTAGGATCATTATAAAAATAAATATTCTTTGTTAAAGATTACTTCCTAAAAGAAGAGATATTAAGTAACTGCTTTGACTTTAGTGTAGAATTGCTTTTCTTCTGTGCGCACGTTCACGCACACAGAAAATGTACGCAAACAATTTTTCTATGTCGTAAATAATTTTGTTATGATACAAATAGTCAGGTAATAATTCACAATTTAAAACGCGGAGATTAGCGCGACGAAAGTTCACTTTAGAGCGAACTAAACTGTGTTCTTGGAAAAAGTTCTCAATTTTTCTAATTTTCGTAACCGAGATATTAATTTCTAATATGTTTCCGAACATATATGCATGCAAAAATAAATTTTTCGTACGAAGATTTCGTTTTGATATGAACAGAGAATGATCATAGCTGAAAGACTAATTATAACTGAAAATTCGACGCTATTCGCAACTCATGTCTAACGACTACCATTGCTGCTTGTTATAAACAACGCGTGCCTAGCGACGGTGAGCGCGCGCGGCGCGCCGCGCTGGGCGATCCTATCGAGACGCGCGCTTGGATTTGGCGGTGGGCCGGGCGAATTTGGATATTTTTATAAATAAATATCTCGTTAACTATTGCGAAAATTGAAAAATGGTAGAAGACATTCCGTCTCAGTTTAATCCGCTCTACTTGTCCATGATATTTGGCAGGAGAATTATGGGACTGTATATATATATGTAGATATATACAGTGATGGGAGAAAGTTCGGCAACGGTCAAATATCTTGAAAAATAATGCTCATGGAAAAAAATGTTCAATACAAAAGTTTTAGTATATCAAGTGGTCTATTATATGGTTATGTTGAAATGACCTTCATGTGACCTTGAAGGACACCGTGAAGGTCAACTTTGAAATCTTAAAT
>NW_017300274.1:2621-3469 GCF_001594075.2 Trachymyrmex cornetzi
TTTTTTTAAAAAGGTAAGTTTGTATACGATCATATACAGGGTGACCCATTTTAACTTAGACAGCCAAATAACTCGAAATATCGCGATTAAATAAAAAAATGTTTAAAACAAAAATTGTTGGATATGAAGGGGCTGATTGAACTATGACCTTGACAATGACCTTGACCTTTATTTTCAAAGTTATTTGAAGGTCTACTTTCAATTTTCAAATAGAAACCCATACTTTTGATCCCGAATTTTGAAAGAGCGCAAAATTTTACGTCCAGATGAACTTTCATGTTATGAGTCAAAGTTGACCATAGAGGTCATTTCAAAGACAAATTCCTAATCGAAGCAGAAAGCCAAAAAATCTTGTTTTTCCTGGATAGTGTTTGTGAGAAAAATTGTTGGATGTCGAGGGGAGACCAAACCATGACCCTGACAATTTCCTTGAACCTATATTTTCATGACCATTTCATGGTCAAGTGGGGATTTTTAATAAAATTTTATGCTACATATGTATTTTCTTGTTGTGATTCTTTAGATATTAGCATACCTTATCTTCAAAACCGAAAATTAAACTTTCCATCTGATGTAGTTCCTCTAAGTATATCTCCAAAATTTTGTCCATTTAGTGCCAAAGTCACACAAGTGTTTATGTATTTTTTTTAACATTTGTAATCTGATAAAATTCTGGTCAATAAAATGGCAAATTATACGCCTACAGAAGTAATCGATATTCTTATAACCTTTGGTGAATGTGGTAGAAATTACGGACTTACTGCCCGTACTTATGCGGAGCGATTCCCAAATCGCCGCCATCCTACTGCTCAACAAATTATGAACATTGAAAGGAGATCTCGTAATAA
>NW_017300274.1:3984-4422 GCF_001594075.2 Trachymyrmex cornetzi
CCCCTTGCAGTTAGACTAAATTTATGGTATCAACAAGATGGTGCTCCTGCTCATCATGCTCGTATTATACGGATGTTTTTGAATCAAAGATTCCCAAATTGGTGGATAGGGCGGGGTGGACCAGTTCTGTGGCCTCCGAGATCATCGGATTTGAACCCCCTTGATTTCTTTTTATGGGGATACGTTAAAGATGCAGTGTATAGTGAAGCTCCAACGACAAGATTGAATATGATGGAAAGAATAAGAAGAGCTTGTGAAGCGAAAACTCCTTTAATGCTTGGAAATGTACAACGTAACTTTCGCCATCGATTACTGTTATGCTTAGAAAATAATGGTGCACACTTTGAGCATCTCCTCCATGCGGAGAGAGCTAATAACAATGCAATCTTGCCTTAATTGGTTGGGTCACCACCCGACCTTGCCTTCACTGGCTGGGGC
>NW_017300274.1:4559-4776 GCF_001594075.2 Trachymyrmex cornetzi
GTGACTGGTGGGTCATCTCTCCAACGAGGTAAGTAGCCAGTTCTGTGTTAGGCCCCTTGGTTGTCTAGGTAAGTGCGAATTAACAAACAGCCCAACTCACGCTAGGTCGATTTAGAAGAAATTACTTTTATTCTCAGCATAAAATTTTATTAAAAATCCCCACTTGACCTTGAAATGGTCATGAAAATATAGGTTCAAGGACATTGTCAGGGTCATG
>NW_017300274.1:7434-18363 GCF_001594075.2 Trachymyrmex cornetzi
ATACATATATATATATATACAGGGTGTTTGAAAATTTTCGCGACGCCTGTGACGAGAAGGTAGGACGGATCGAACTGAATCGAAAATTCTTATACCATTTTGTAGTTTGCGCAATAGTTAACGAGATATTAACGTTTAAAGATAGCCGAATAAACGCGTCCGGCCGGCTTACTGCTGCCGAATATACAATCTACCGCACCCACCGATCGCACGGCGCGCGGGTCGCTAGGAGTGGGGATGGCCTGCTAGGCGTGCTGTTCGAGTCAAGACGTTTAGTGGCAGTTTCCACTCCCCGCGCGCCTAGCTATCGATGCCGGATATTCGGCGCTTTAGAAATAATATCTCGATTATCGCGAAAATTGGGAAATAATCATGAACTCTTCGAAAGCTCACATCGTTTTCTCTTGGGATACACTGGGTGCAATCTCACACCGCATCAGTTGCGTGTAAGCGCTACACTCAGCTACAGTGCCTGCTACACTACACTAGAGTTGTGCACATCATGTACACTGTATGGTGTACACTGTATCATTATTATGCTAAAACCCTGTTCCCGGCAGTGTGGTTAGATCGAGGGACGATTTTGTTCCTCCGGTCTCTTGTGCGCATGCGTCAACTACGTCACAAGCCTTTACAGGCTCGTAGCGCTCTTGCTGAAATGCAGTATACGGTGATCATAGAGGGCGACCTAGATTTTTTTATATTATTCTTGTTATATTTATTATTACATTAAAAATATTAATGTAATATTTATTTAATAAGTAATATCGTTTTTATCTTAGATACATTGCGAAAATAATATTAATAAATGAATTTTTACTACAAACAAAAATTGTATTTGATTGTACACATATCCATATACTATGTAATAGCTTGAATAAATTTAATTCTATTTGTTAATTAACATTTTTTACATAAATTAAAGTTATGGCGATACATTTTGCACTTCTAAATCATGTACAACTATTACAGATAAAAAATCTATGTTATTTTCGTACAACAGCAATAAAAATTATCGCTTATTATAATTAAAATAAATATATTATAATTTATAATAATGAACAATGTAACGTCCGGTGTTCCACAATATAGTGTCCCGTCCGTTTACCAAGCGAACGCGAGCACGTAGTATAGCGAACGATACAATACGTGTCGCGAAAGCCTACAGGACATGCTACCGTAGCCGTTGCCAACGAACGCTGCGCGCACAGCGCCTGCGCGACTTATAAAATAGGAAAATTAATAGAAAAATGCGCTAGAGCACGTAGATAGCACCGCCAAAAGACGGGAAACAACGAACATCATAACTAGCAACTAAATAATCGCGAGGAAATAGCGATCCACCAAGAACAAGTAAAAACGCGTAATCACTTGTAAAATGCATAGCGATGCAACGCGAAACGCGCGCATCGATCACGAAGGCCTCAAAAAGTAAATAAAAACTATTGCGAATTAAATAAGGACACGAATAAGGAAATGAGAGCCTTAAACAAACAAAGGAGACTCACGAGCGCCTCAGAAGAAGGAACCAAAGATACGCGGAAAAGCGGAATGAAAAAACGCGCAAAGGATGCACACTAGCTACGCCGCGACCGAGTGCATCACGCGCCAACCAAGAGCACCCCTAAGAATATTGCGAACCCCGCTAAAAATAAGAACAACCGAATGAACAAAAAGACACACAGTAATTAAGTAAATCGCGATAGAAGAATTAGAACATTCGAGAGAATTTCGCAACAACACGTGTGCGAAAACACCCCCTTACCGCGAGGGGTCACGATACAAAATATATATAAAGCGGGACGATTTACAGCAAAGCACCTTACTCTTCCTTCCAAATATAGCCGAGGTAAGATACCTGGAGCGCTTACATTGAGCGCGGCTACTTCCTTCTTACCCGAGGATCCCCTCACGGCGCTTACGATCAAGCGTAGGGGACATCCTCTTCGCCTGCCTTACTCCAGCCTTTACCGAGCGCTTCCCCAGGCGAGGAAGGCTATCCTCTATCCCCTTGGATGACCGCGCTTCAACGGGAGCGTTATCATCCAAGTACACTCCTCGTGGAAGCTCCGATGAGCGCTTTAACCGGCGTTGATGATTCCACTCCTCCCCACCAAGAACTCACTCTTCGTCTTTTCTTTCTCGGGTATATAGATGCCCAAGAGGAAGCGCGTAAGGAGTAAGAGGGGAGGGTGGCGGGTGCACCTTCGCGCCCTAAAAAAGGCATTACACTAATCCGGGGAGTTTAACCCCGCCAGATACTGGGCCGAGGACCGCTCCACCGCCGACAACAACGCCGCGTGCCCACCGGAAGCGAGGGAACCGTTCCGCTCCTCCGCGAAGCCGCAGCCTCCCAAGGAGCCCACGCGTCCTCCGCCACCGAGACCGCGATCTCCACCTTATGTGGCCCCGGTTAGAAAACCAACAAGGCCCATTCTGGTTACATCGCGGCCCACCGTAACAAACATTACGCCTTGCAATATTCATATAAAAATTATAAAACCATACTTAGTTGTATTTTTTCTTGCACCCTTCCTGTTCTTCCCGACCTATCGGAGAGCGTAGATAGAGAGACTTGCGAAATGAGGTCAACTGACGCATCCTCTAAACTCTCCATATTATTTTGTCGGAAGAGCACGGAGGGATAACCATTTAAAATCTCTAGTAATTGATTATCTCCGAATTTCGTGCTCACTTCTGAGCACTGGTGACAGCTGCCGATTCCCAACGGTGAAAAACGCATCAAAATACCGCGTAGAAGCCAAGGCTTCGCCTCGCGCGCCCCGCTCCGCGCTCACGTTCCCACTAAGTTACGCCGCGTCTCGTGACCGCGAAGGACTCGTGCTCAGGACGTAACAACAATATATATATAAATTTTTTTAATAATGTAATAAAACACAAAATGTTATTATCTTTTTAATAATAGTGATAAACATATATTTTTTAAAATTTCTAATAAGAAAAAATTTAATTTATAATAATAAATAAAAAAATAATATTAATTATAGTAGCTAATAAATGAGATGGGAGGATCCCGTTTGCCTACAGTTCTGATTGTACACACCACTCATATCAACTGGTGCCTAGTAATTTTTCACTGTTTTGCCAATGAGATTATTTTATTTTTAAATTGGCTAATCAGCGATACATGTGTGCAATATACGATGTGTGCAATCGGAGCCCTCCCAAATGAGATATGTAGAATGTAAATGAATCAAAATGTATTTTATTCTTCGGAAGATTTATTTTAAGAGATTTATTTTAAGAGATAAGAGAAATTAATATTTCAAGCGAACTAAGAATAAATAATTAGTTTTATAGTAAAGTATTCCTTAAAACTTTATTATAACAAACACTGTATGACTCAGCATTTTAAATAGTCTGAGACTTTATAACGAATTTCGAATGTGTTCGCGTCGCATGCTCCATGTTTCAATATGTTCCTATTATAGCTCTTATTCCAATCCAACACGCTTGATAGAGTGAGTAGGAACTATGGTAGGAGCACGTAGGAGCATGTTGGAGCTTGCGACGCGAACAAACCTATTATCGGCGTGTGCGGAGTGCGGACAGAACTTACTATTAATGAAGTAATAATGTTTGGATGTACAAGAAAAGAATTTCATAGAATTGTAAGTATAATAATGAGTTTACATTATTTTTCTACAAATTAATATTTTATAACCTCAAATTTTATCACATATGATAATTTTTTTTATTCTCTATGATTTTTTTAAATATTGGATTCTTCTCTTCTTTAGAATAAAAACTGTGAATTTACACTAAAAACTTTTGAATTTATTTCATTTACAAATTATTTTATTTTTAAGAAAATCATTACCCAAACAACACAAACTCTAAAATTGTGACATAAGACTTCTTTAAGTCGTTTTTTAAAAGGAAGTAAGAATTAAGATATTATAATGATGACTGTGTTTCGAATTTATTGCCGCTGAAAATGCTACAGGTTACGTTACGTGCACTATAGATTTTCAGTAGTGGCAGTAAATTTTTGCACACAGCTAATATAATAATATATTACTTAGATTATAGGTATATTGTAAGCGATACACTATATAATAAATATGAATTCTCAAGTGGTACTAATAACAGATCATAATATAGATATTAATAATAGATAGACAATACTTTTCGCAATAAATTATTCAGTTTTTAAATTTTCGTTCCGATTGTTAATATTCTAAAAAATACCTATTACCAAAGAGTATTAAATTGCTTGCACAATTAAATAAGTGATATTGTTATTCTAGTTCTGCTTATGATGCGTTTTAAGACCAGTAAAAATTTTGGCGTTCGGTATTCAGAATCAGATGTATATATAAATTCACATAGGAATATATGTATTTAAGCACTAAAATCCATTTTAACCGAATATAGAAGTTCTTTTATTTAATTTAATCATACATCGCACATATATAGTCATACATTTAGGAGAATAATTATTTTTTTGTATATATTTTATTATTTTTTACTAATAGATCATAATACAACGTTACAATACGTTCGTTTTATACAATGTACATATCAGGAGTTTTAGCAGAATAAGGCCCGGTTGCACCAACGTTACTTTGATTTTAAACGAAATTTAAAACTCTCTCTGTCTCGTTTTAAAATCGAAAAGAGACAGGGACAAAGAGAGTTTTAAGCCTTGCTTACAATTAAAGTAACGTTGGTGTAATCGGGCCTAAGAATCTTATAATCTTAAGACAATGTCTAATGACCTAAGTCATTTGTTTTTTATTTGTAATGCACAATAACAGTATTATGACTTAAGTTTTAAAATTATATATATAAATCTTTAATGTGTGTGCAAGGTCTACAACACAAGTCGTAGGCGGTCGTAAAGTTTTAAGTCGTAGGAAATTGACTAATCATAGTCAATTATTTTCATATATTCGACTATGATCCATTTTCTATGACTTAAGACCTTACGACCGTCTAAGACTTCTATTATAGATCTTGCATAAGACTTGAATCATATAAAACAGTTATAGTACATTACTAAAGACAAAAGACTTAGGTCATTAGACATTGTCTTAAAATTATGAGTCAGCTATTCTGCTCAGGCCCTAATTCTTATTAAGTATTTTATTAGTATCATTTATTGTTTAACTATCAAATAAAGGTAAATATTATTTTGTAGGATCTAAATGTTGTATTATCAATTAATTTATGTCCTAAATATTATTAACATTTCTAGTATTTATGAAAGTAAAAAATGAGCATGATCAACCATCGACCAGCAGCGGCTCAAAGGCATCCAAATCAAAATGCAAGGTAAAAGTTTTTCAACATTCTTAGCTACTTATTGAAGAATTTAAAGATTGGTTAACATCACATCCGGACAATGGAAAAGCTTTCTGTACTGCATGCAAAACAGTTCTTGTATGTGGTATGTCAAAATTAAGAAAGCATGCGAATCGAAAGCACCATATTTTAAATTTAAAAAAAGAAAAAGATCTTGCTAATCCATTTGTTCCACTGCTGACAAAAGAAATTGTTTCGAAAGATCATAAAAAAGATGTAAAAATAGCAGAAATTAAATTATCAGCTCTTTATGCGGAACATAACATAGCTTTGAGAACTTTAGATCATATGGTTCCTAAAGGTTAATAAAAGAAATTTTTCCATAAGGTTAATAAAAGAAATTTTTAGTAAGCCAAGAGTAGTCAACGATTTTTCACTGTCAAGGAGAAAATGTACACAAATTATTAAGAATGTAATTGACAAGCGCGAAAGTGAAACAACCATAGAATTTTTAAGAAAACAAAAATTTTCAATTTTACTTGACGAAACTACTACTATCAGTAATGATAAAGTACTTTGTATACTTGTTAAATTTTCACTTTATATTTTCACTTTAAAGAAAAGAAAGTCATAACAGAATTATTAGATTTATTACAATTAGATGCAAGAGATTGTTCAGCTGATAAAGTATATAACGCATTTAAAAATAGTTTACATTCAAAAAGAATTCACTTACAAAATATTATAGGACTAGCTTGTGATAACGCTTCAGTTATGGTTGGAATTCATGACTCCTTTGTTACTCGCTTAAAAAACGAGGTACCGGCTCTCATTTTACTTAAATGTATATGTCATTCCTCAGCGTTGATTGCTAGTAAAGCGTGTTCAAAATTGCCGGAATCTTGTGAACGTGTGTTACATTTAATTGCTACGTACATCTCCAACAGTCCAAAAAGATCTGCTATTTTGTGTGAATATCAAACATTCTTTGGAGTAGAATCACGTAAGGTATTAAAATTATCAGGTACAAGATGGCTCGTCTTACAGAAGTGTGTTACAAGAGTTCTTGAGAATTGGGAAGTCTTCAAACATTACTTCTACCTGGAAGTATTTGAAACAAAAAATAAATCTGCTCAAGAAATTCTTAGCCTTTTAGAAAACGATCATATTAAAGCTTATATGTTATTTTTAAAGTACATTTTACATTTTTTAAATCAGTTTAATGCTTTATTTCAATCTAGAGACATTTTAATTCATAAATTGTCACAAAGTAGTCAGCAGTTAATAGAGCAAATAGGATATAATTTTTTAACATCTGAAACTTTGAACAATATTTCTGCAGATATTGTCGAGTCACGAAATTTTTTACCTATTAGTAAAATATATCTTGGTCCCGAATGCGAACAATTCCTATTAAATCATTCTTCTGAATTTGTACAGGAAGTTAAATTAAAATGTTTAGATTTTTATGTTACGGCCATACAAGAAATAATAAAACGATTACCATATAATGATGCACTTTTTCAAAGTTTTAACTTCTTAAATTTTGAAATAGCTTTAGGTGCTAAAGCAAGAAGTGTGGTTCCAAACCTCACTCACAATTATAATCTCTTAAATGGAAATAAATATGATTAAATAAAACATTACATAAAATCGCACGCGTAATCTTGTCGTTGACATAAAAAGCGCAAGTTGTCCATTAGAAATTGATTTAAGTTGCGAATAAATTCATATCTAAGAAAGAATAATTATACATTTGAAACCTCAGGTTATACATAAAGAATATTGTCTATAATAAA
Source organism: Trachymyrmex cornetzi (assembly GCF_001594075.2). NCBI lineage: Eukaryota > Metazoa > Arthropoda > Insecta > Hymenoptera > Formicidae > Trachymyrmex > Trachymyrmex cornetzi. Next base: position 14,502 of record NW_017300274.1, read on the forward strand.
ATAACATAAAGTCATTTACCTTGTCGGTGAAGAATAATTACACAATAATATGTCAGTGAAATGTAAAAATCAAAATATGTGTCAGTAAATATAAAAATTCTGCAAATGTGTCAGTAAAAATAAAATCCATTAATGTGCTATAAATCTTCCTTGTCATAAATGTTACAACTATAAAATATTTTGCACCGATATACGTGATCACACACTCTTGATCAAGTCGAACAATGTAATGTAATGGCAGAATGTCAGGAGAGGACAAGAAATCGTGACAATACTAAGAAATGGAAAGGGAATGTATCATGTTAATATATGTGTCAGGCAATGACTCTGTATCTGTTTGTCTGTTTATACCTTGTGTTTGTTTCTTACTGTGAACCATCTCAGAAATTAATCTTTTTCTATACGAAGGTTCTATATCTAATATTTTCACGCTATTCCACTTAAAATCGTGATTCGTTTCAATTCTGTGATTCGTTATTACAGATGGAGATTTTGATGATTTGTTAATGTCAGAAACATGTTCATGTACTCTTGTTTTTAATTGTCTCTTTGTTTGGCCTACATAACTTGCTTCGCAATTTTCACAAGATATTTTATAACTACATTTTGGTTCTGTGTATGCTCCAATTTATCCTTTCCCCTTTTTATGTATTCCTTAAGTGTATTGGGAATGGTGTATGCCAATTTGCAATCAACAACATTAGCTATAGGTTTAAATTTCTCCGAAACAGAATCAACAAACGGAACAGCAAAAAATTTTTCCAAACCAAATTTATTATTGTTCACATGAATATTATTAAAATGGTATTTTAATCTATTCCGGATTGTAGAAAAAATAAATTGAAGAGGGTATCCATTATTTAAAAAAATATTAACAGCATCGATTAAATTCTTGTGTTGAAAAATTGGGTGGCATAAGCGAACTATTTTATCTATGACACCATATATAACCCCTCTCTTATGACAGATCGGATGTTGGGAATGGAAATTCAGGAATCTGCCAGAAAAAGTAGCCTTACGGTAGTCATCAAATATTAACTTACAATCCTCGACAATAATCAAAGTGTCTAAAAAACTTATTTTTCCATCAATGCCAACTTCCATAGTGAACTGTAATCTTGTATGCAATGAGTTAAAAACATACAATATGTCATTGATGCTCTCAGATGGGGCCGCCAAAATAACATCATCCACGTAATGGTAATAAAAAGATAACCTAACCGGCAATAATCTAAGTGCAGTTTCCTCTAAATCTTGCATAACCATGTCTGCAACAATAGGTGATAATGGAGATCCCATAGGAGTTCCAAAAATTTGTTTGTAATATTTACCGTTAAAAATAAACACTGTCGAGTTCAGTACCAATCGAAAAGCTATCATAAATTCCTCCAATGTAATTTTTGTCTCACTGGATATAAACTCCCATCTCCTAACAACACTATTAGTTGCCAAATCCATAGGTATATTAGTGAACAAGGAAACAACATCCAGTGAAACCAAAATCGAATTAGATTCAAGCTTAATATTTTTTAATTTATCAATTAAATCAACACTATTCCTAATATAACTTGGAGATTTTTGTATAGAATTATTGATAATTTTGTGTAAGTATAATGATAAATTATATAACGGACTATTAACGGATGAGACTATAATTCTCAGAGGATAATTAGTTTTGTGAATCTTGGTCAACCCGTAAGCTCTCGAAATACTGCCGTCAGTGCTAAGTAAATTCTTATAAGTAATGTTATCTATAAAACCTTTGTTTTTCCATCTGACTAAAATATTACGTGAATCATTAATAATTTTACGAGTAGGATCTTTACTAATTATCTCATAAGTATTTTCATCCGAAAGCATCAATTCCATTTTATTGACATAATCGTCCCTGTTAAGAGCAACAGTCACATTTCCCTTATCAGCCTTTGAAAATAACAATTCTGGATGCTCTTTAATAAATTTTTTTGTAGATATTGTCCAACTAGATAATAACTTGGTGTTGGAGTCACTTTTTGGAAAGTCATTATGAAATTTCTCAAGAATTGGCATTGTATTATTTCTTATTACATTAATTACATTATTAGGACGATTGATAATGTTACTTTCAATGCTTTTTATGAATTCTATAAACGTATGCTGCAAATTATTTCTGTCAATGGGAAGTCCAAAGCCTTCTTCCAATTGTAACAGGAAGTATCTAACTTCCTCAGGAATGTGAATGCCACTCAAATTCAGGAACCATTTTTCATTTAAAGTGCCTAAAGGAACCGCATCTCCAAAATCTTTCGCAGAAATGTTTATCCTCTCAACAACAAGACCAGAATCATCAATCGGAAATTCATTCGACACAGTACTAATTCTAGAGTCATTATCGAAAGAACACACATAAGAAATCGGTTTAATGAAAGATTTGAGAGTTTTTTGTTCTTTGTCCTTCAACCACTGAAACTTTTTGTCAATTTTCGTTGTGTGTGAGTAAAAACTAGAACTGTTAATGTAATCTAAATATTTGAAAAATTCACAAGCTATGGAAATTGGCAACATGTTACATATCTTTAAATAAATATCAAAAATATTATTTCTAGTAAATTCCAAAAAACTGTACGAGTCTTTAATCTCTAAATGCAAAATAGATTTTACATTCTTAAGTTGTATTTTTCTCAATTTATTGTAATATGTTCTATTGTATAATGAAACATTATTAATCTTATAATAACCTCTTAAATGTGGTGGTACCAAATTAAATCTAAGACAATTATTCAAAAATCTAATACGTGTTCTGATATTCACATTTAGTTTAACTAATTTACAAGCTTCTTTCAAAACTTGACAAACATGATGACCAAAAATATTACGAATATAAGAAAAAGTAAAAGTAAAACGTGGATATTTAAAATTATAACGCAACATTTTAAATTAAAATGTTTCGATTTTTATGTTACGGCCATACAAGAAATAATACAACGATTATCATATAATGATGCACTTTTTCAAAGTTTTAACTTCTTAAATTTTGAAATAGCTTTAGGTGATAAAGCAAGAAGTGTGGTTCCAGACCTCACTCACGTCGCTAAACATTTTGGAACTTTCGATATTACAACTTCAGCCTTTGAATGGAGAATATTACCAACTATATTTAGCGACGCGGATAAAGATGTTTTGGTCAATTTAAATTTATAGAATATGTGGAATAAAATTTTTGAAACCAAAATTGATGATAAACAACCAATGTTTCCGAATTTAAAAAAATTAGTACATGCAATTTTTTCTCTTCTCCATTCAAACGCTGAAGCTGAACGAATATTTTCGATTGTCACGGATGTAAAGGTTAAAAAGAGGAACCGAATGAACATCGATACTCTTAACGCCGTATGCAAAATTCGATCAACGTTTCAAGCGAGAAACATAGATTGCCGTACTTTTAAAGTAGATGAGAGACATTTGGAATTGCATAATAGCGCAAATTTATATTCTAAGTAATATAAATTAGTAATGTTAGCTTTACTTATTACTTTTAAATATTGCATATTTCTTTTATTTTATTATTATTTACAGTCTCTCATACATGTGATATTCAGGAATCATTATATTTCATATTATATTTTATAATTTCTTTTTCAAAATATTGTTTTTACGTATGATATTAACTATGTTTTCTTTTTATCCAACGTTACCATCTTTAATACTTCAATACGTAGATTATAAATGTATGGTCTGTGATCGCACTTTTGTGATAGCATTTCCACGAGAATAATTTTTTGTTTTTAACATTATACAGGGTGTTTGGCGACTACCGCATTTTTTGTCATACGTGGGTAGAACAGCCTATACTGAATCAAAAAGTCCTGTACTATTTTAAAGT
>NW_017300274.1:18491-20272 GCF_001594075.2 Trachymyrmex cornetzi
TGACACCTCAAAATGGTACAGGACTTTTTGATTCAGTATAGGCTGTTCTACCCACGTATGACAAAAAAATGCGGTAGTCGCCAAACACCCTGTATATTGTTTTTAAGATTATATTTTATTTATTTATTTATTTATTTAGAAAAGAAGTGCAATACTTATTTTACTTTATAATAATATATAGCACTTTATACAAATATTTGTTTTGTAACATTTGTGATCGCACAATTGGTACTGTTCATTGGTGCTAGTCATTTCTGTGATAGTACTTAAGGTTTTTTTCAAAATTAGATTTTTTAAATGTATTTTACTTATTTTAATTTCATTTTTTAAATGATTGTTTTATTTCGAAAGTAAAATATATAATTCTTTTATTTTATTATAACGTAAAATGTTTTTTTTGTTTTCCTCGTGGATTGATGGCAATGATGGGAGGATATTATAATCATTTTAGTTTTGTTTTAGCTCTTCGAATGGATTACTCTATGAATTGCTGTATGCAACAAATAAGTTATTATATTTATTTTTTATTTCAGTATGAGAGCATTTTAATGGCTACGTTCGGTAACGTCGCTCGGATACCTCCGATGTCTCGGATTCATCATCTGTCCTTGTTTAACATTAAATGTCAGATTAAGGACAGATGATGAATCCGAGGCATCGGAGACATCTGAGCGACGTTTCCAAATGCAGCCAATATATTCTATATATACGATTGTTAATGTATATAACTCAACATATATATATATATATGCAGTTTGTATTATTTTTAGTAATTATATATTGTATATTGTATAATTGTTTTTGAATACTGGTAAGGTTTTCTGCAGTTTCCCTTGCCTATACAACAAATGTTGGTGTTCATGTTGTAAGTCGGCTGCAGACGCAATAAATCAATAAACTTTATTAAATAATATTTTCATAAATTCATTAATTCCTCACAGCTATCCTATATATCATTTTACAATACATTCCTATATACATTTTATTCTACACTTCGTTATTATAAGGGTCCTTAATGGTCCCCAACATTTCTGAGGCATAGATACTTCACTAGAAGGCGAGAGCAGTGCGCGCACACGTGAGACCACGTGATATTGCTTTTCGTCCCTCGATCTAACCACACTGGTTCCCGGTTGACTTTTATTTTCAAATTTTAAATGTCACACTGGTTCTGCACGGTCTCTTTGAGACGGTGTAGCAAAATCCCACTTCGTGCATAAAATTTGCACTACACCGTAGCCACGGAAACATGGTACACCGAATGAGTTCGCTTACCACCAGCCATGGAAACACGGTACACTGTCTGAGTGTTGCACTAGTGGGTGATAGTGCAGCCAAGAGAAAACGCTATCAGTTTAATTCGTTCTAAATCGTGCACATGTACATACAAAAAAATGTTACATAAATATTATTTGTTTCCAGTAAATAATAAGTGTATTTTAAAATTATATTATTGAAAAAAGAAATTCTTTATAAAGATAATCGTTACTCTAAAGAATAATAAAAATTATGTCCTCTCTTAGCACTCGAATGATATTTTTCTGCATGCACACTATCGCTCATGGAAGTTCGAACACCCACATAAATTTCATCGAATGATCAAGTAAAAAATTAAGACACTATAAAATAGCAATTGTATTATTGTTTAAATAATTTTAGATCACTTGTACACATACTACCAATTGCAAAAGTCTTATAAATTGACAATCTTGTGTTTCGCGGGTTTTCTCCGTGTTCAAATCCATTCTTGGAATGCCAACGTTTCGTGAACCTTGCAGTCC
>NW_017300274.1:20374-21039 GCF_001594075.2 Trachymyrmex cornetzi
GAGAAGAAAATTGTGAGTAGAGGGAGTAGAGTCTTATAAATTATTTTTAATTTAATATGCCAAAATCGTTTACCTTCATTAAAACATTGATATCACAATCAGTAAATTTAAAAAATTTGCTATTATCATATTGAATTAAAAATAATTTGTTAAGCTTTTGCTAGTCTGTCCTTCACGTATGGGGATAGGCTAGCAAAATACACCATAGAATGAACCCACATTTGTGTCCTCTGAGCGAATTTTTGAAATTTATTAATTATACTGAATGTTCTATGAAGTAAAGATGATCCTTTTGGACATACAAAATTAAAATTAATTTGTAAAGCTTTTGCAATTGTTAGTATGTGTACAAGTGATCTAAAATTATTTAAACAATAATACAATTGCTGTTTTATAATGTCTTAATTTTTTACATGATCATTCGATAAAATTTATGCGGGTATTCGAATTTCCATGAGCGATAGTGTGCATACAGAAAAATATCATTTGAGTGCTAAGAGAGGATGTAATTTTTATTCTTCTTTAGAGTAATCGATTATCTTTATAAAGAATTTGTTTTAATAATATAATTTTAAAATACACTTATTAGTAGGTATATTAGGCGGGTTCTAACCCATGGGGCTAGAGGGGAGCGCGGGGTGCGGGGGATACTCGTAGGCGAGGGG
>NW_017300274.1:21304-21724 GCF_001594075.2 Trachymyrmex cornetzi
CTAAATACAACCAAGTTTCATAATTATTGAGAGTAGGTATAGTAGGCGAGTTCTAACTCTATGTGGCTAGAGCGCGGAGAAGGTCTCCCGGTCGCTGCCGCGACCCCGCAACGACTCCAAAAATGCATTGCGGGCCGCCGCCGCCGCTGCCGCCGTGGGCCGCCGCCACCCGCCCGTAAAAGTACGACAACCTCTTTTTCCTTTTGTCTTTTTATAACTTAGTTTTCACAATACGCTGTGTTCTTTTTCTTTTTCTTTTACTAGGGCAAAGGATGGGTAGTAAAATAAAGTACATATACATATAGAGTGATGCGAACGAATTTATTTTTATTCACATCTTATTATATCGATTTTTCTTATTTTATAATATTCTTTTGCGATCAGCAGCGTTCGAACACGATCGGTGGCTCGGACGTCGCT
>NW_017300274.1:21831-24682 GCF_001594075.2 Trachymyrmex cornetzi
GCTTATATTTTGATTGCGCTGATGATGAGGAACTCGTTGGTGACTTTAATGCTTTTTCGTTGGGACATTCCCAATATCTCGGGTTTTCCTTCGATTGTGATGGGGGACTTGGCGGACCTTGCTGTAAGGGACGGTACCCCTTGCGCTCGATCGATTTTCGACGTATATATTCTTTTATTTGATCCATGTCTTATCGCTCTTAATCGAAGTTTACGATTAAACGAAAAAAGCTTTATACACTGTTTATGTACACTGTCAGATCGGTGACATGTCGTGACGCGCTAAGAGAAGCGCCGATATTTCGGCTGCTAAACAAAAAACATAACTCTTCTGCAGTAAATGTGGAATGTAGGATGTGCATGTATCCACACAAAGGCGAGTACTCCGAGTCGAACGCTCCCCCTTTTTTTGTCAACGATTTCTCTTTTATTACTTGAACATGCGTTCTCTCTCGTCTAGATAGTATTTACTTAAATTTACTTAAATTTTACGATCGACAATCTAAAAAATTAAAAGCTACGCTTTGTGATCCCATATTTTATTTTACCAACTTCCCGTTGTTTGACGAGAAAACGCCCTTCAACTTGCTTTTACGCATTTGGAAATTGATTTTCTCTACATGGTTTGCCATAAATTTTATTGTCATGGATCTGACGATTCTGAGGATCTATGTTTTTGCTTATGTTTCCAATATCGTTGAGAAGATTTCTAATGACACGTTTCTTGAATATTGTCATGCTCGCCGATCGGTGACGTTCGAGTTTTATGTTCGTGCTTTGTCCTAACGACTATTTTGTCGAAATTTTCACGAAACGGAGAAATCGTGGAGTCCACTGGACATAATATATATAGAGCATAAGTGCTCGACACCTCAGTTGGTGCCTTGAGAGATTGTCGAATCGGTCGCAATAAAAGCGGTGCGAAAAGTGTGGCTAACCCAAGTGCACAAATTAAAATTATTTGAACAGTATTGTGAACAGTATTGTGAATAATATAGTGAATGAAACATGGAAAACCATGAGCGAGTGGAACGCGAACTGCTGGAGCAGTGCGGTCAGGTCGCTACTCTGGTTGAGTGTTTCGCGTGGTTGCAACGATGCGACGAGTGCATCGAGCGGCTCGAAGAACTTTGTCGTGCCAAGCGTCCGCGCCTTGCCGTTGGACATAGACAATCCGTGGTGGCGAGGATCGCGCGACTCGCGGGTGCAAAATCGCAATTGGAGCGACGTTTCGTGCACGTTGGTGGTGGGCACGCGAATGATGAGTACGCGAGTGGCAACGAAAGATTTCTCGTCTGGCGAGAGATTGATGCCGCGTTTGAAAGCCGTATATTGACGGACGCTGTGTTAAATTCTAATTACATCGAATCGCGGCGGTTTTTAGAAGACGCGAGAGAAATAGTGCTCGAGCAAGTTCGAGACGTAGAAAGACATGGTAGTGCAAAAGTGAATACCGCGTTCAACGACGAGTTCGCAACGAAAGATAAACGTGGCATTAAGGGGAGAAATACATTTACAAGCTCGAAAATCAGTCATTTTTCATGAATTTTTTTGAGGATGATAAAATAATTAAATCATTTTGCACTTTTGACATAATTTAATAGCAAGTGTCAGCTATTAAAAAAAAAATTTTTTTTTTACACAAAATGGCGGCGGTACAGTCCCTCCGTGTAGGCCGTTTTTGTAGGAGATGGAAAACGGCTGCCATCGCCCTGGTTTTTCTATTGGTCTGAAATCAAAAAATAAAAATGATTTCGATTACTGATGAGTTTAGGCGAAGGATAAACCTATAAAATTGATAAAAAGTACAAAATAAAAAATTTAGTAGGCTTTTTATAATAAAATTTTTTAATAAAAAATTCGAATTTTCGCCTATTTTTTCCACAGTTTGTACCCCCTTACAATTGTTTATTTATGCAAAATCTGTAATATTTTAGGTTTATCCTTCCGATAATTATGTTGACTAAAACCCCTCAAAATTTCAGCCCGATCGGTTAATAACTTTTTGAGCTACAGTGGCAGCCTTTTTTGGAAACGTAGTTTTGAGAAAATCGCGTTTAAAGATTCAGGACGATAAAACTATTGGTTTTTGCGACTTACCGATCAATCAGCGATTCGAGGTACAATAGCCCTTCGGCTTCCTCGAAAAGCTGATTATCTTCCAATAGCTGCTGTTTCCGGGCAGTACGGGCAGCTTTTGTCTCGTTCTGGCTCATTCTGTTTTGCCTGGTTACGCGAGCCTCATCGGTGTTTTTCGCGAAGTTGAGGGCTCGAGTTTCGACAACGATGTCCAATGCATTCATTATTCTTAATATTGAAGTATAGCCTTCATTAAATACTCCGGCTGCAATGTAGGCTGATATTTCAATTATTTTTTGGCCAGAATGCAATTGTTTCGGAGTCAATCGCCAAATGATAGAGTTAAAATTTTAGTTGGCGTTCTGCGTATGACCACCCAAGCACCTTTCCAGTAGATCTTCTCTGGACAAATCTTCATAAATTGGTAAGAGGTGCTCCTTCATCTCTTGGCCAAGCAGTGGTGGCAGATCTTCGAGTCTCGGGTCCGTGTTCAAAGCGACAGCTTTCTGCCACTTGCACCGGTTCTCAGGTCCCGTCGGGCAGCTTCTGTGGTTTGGCTCTTCTTTCGTTGAAAAGATATGATAATACGTAGCCATAATTACGTTTTTCATATTTTCAACACTTATCTGTGTTTCTTTGGATGCTCAAACCATAATATTTAGTGAGTTGCTTAATTTTTTCTCCGTTAACTTGTTCCTTCCGCCAAGTTTTTTTTCTTTTCTTACGTTTTGGAGTCTGTTGTATATTCTCTTTTCAACGTGGCCGATACACTC
>NW_017300274.1:24945-28190 GCF_001594075.2 Trachymyrmex cornetzi
ACGAGCGGCACGTCATCGAGCCCACGTTGACATCGTTCGAAGAGTTCCAAGAACGCGACAGCGGGTGGGCGCTATCGCGAATCCTCAACGTGACTATCAACGTGAATAAACTAAATCCCATGCGCGCGGGATGTCATGTCGAAGTGCCGCGGGAAATAGTGACAAAACGAGCGGTGATCAGTGTGCGTACGACGGACAATGCGTGCTTCGCGTGGTCAGTGATCGCCGCTCTGTACCCGGCTGAAAAGTATACGGAGCGAGAGTCATCGTATCCACATTACACTGCAGTGTTAAATTTCACAAACATCGAATTTCCAATGATATTGAAAGACATTAACAAATTCGAACGTTTAAACGCGATGTCGATCAACGTGTATGGCATCGAGAATAAACAGGTCTTTCCTCTACGGCTTACCAGCGACAAGAAGGAGAAACACATCAACTTGCTGTATCTGCAAGATCCACGCAACGACGGTGTAGGCCACTTTGCGTGGATTAAGAACCTGTCGCGCTTCATGAGCTCGCAACTCAGCAAACATAAGAATAAAAAATTTTTCTGCAATCGGTAAGTATACATAAAAAAAAATTATAATTGTCCTTTATATTAATAAATATGATAATAATAATTTATATGCGTTTTTTCCAGATGCTTGCACTACTTTAGTACGAGCGAAAAATTGGAGCTACGTGCAATGGACTGCAGAAAAATTAATGATTGTGCCATCAGACTGCCGAGCGAGGACGATAAATGGCTCGAATTCGACAACCACTGCAATAAGGAGCGCATTCCATTCGTCGTGTATGCCGACTTGGAGTGCGTTCTACAGAAGACGGAGCCCGAAAAGAAAGATGCGTCGTACACATATCAGCGGCACAAGGTGTGCAGTGTGGGCTACTACGTGCGTTGCTCGTACGACAACTCGTTATCGTCGTATCAGTTCCGTCGCGATAAAGATAGTATAGCGTGGTTCGCGCGTCAACTCCAAGACTTGGCGCATCGCGTAAAAGATATTATATCCGCCAACGTGCCCATAGAAGTGCTGTCTAAACAGCAACGGGAGACATACCGTAGCGCAACACGTTGTCACATCTGTGAGAAACCGTTCGCGCCAGACGATAAGCGAGTCCGCGATCATTGTCACTTAACCGGAAAATTCCGCGGTCCAGCACATTCAAATTGTAATCTTAATTATAAAAATTCGTTTAATATTGCAGTTGTATTTCACAACTTGTCGGGCTGCGACGCACACTTTATAATTAAAGAAATCGCTACAGCATATAAGGGACAAGTAGATGCTCTACCGATAACAAAGGAAAAATACATTTTATTCACTAAACATGTCGATAGCACCAAAGATAAAAATACAAATCATTTTCGGAAAAATTGCGTAAAATTAAGGTTTATTGATTCATTTAAATTTCTAAGTGCAAGTCTCGATAAATTGGCGTCGTACCTCGACAAAGATAAATTAAAAATTGTACGTTCCGAATTTTCAACTTAGTCAGACGAAAAGCTTGAATTACTGACTCTTAAAGGTGTCTTTCCGTACGAGTACGTTGACTGCGTTGAAAAATTGCAGGACACGCGCTTACCACCGCGCGAATCATTTTACAGTTCATTGACGGGCGATACAGTATCCGAGAGCGATTACGCTCACGCCGTGAACGTATGGCAGCGATTCTCCATTCGAACGCTCGGCGAATACAGTGATCTGTACTTGAAAACCGATGTCTTATTATTAGCTGACATTTTCGAAAATTTCCGCGAAAGTTGCGTCGCGAGTTACGGTCTTGATCCCGCGCATTATTATACACTACCAGGTTTCACGTGGGATGCCATGCTGAAACATACGCGCGTAAGATTTGAATTGCTCACCGACATTGATATGGTCATGTTCATCGAGCGCGGTATACGCGGTGGTCTCAGTCAATGTTCCGGCAGATATGCGCAGGCTAATAACAACTACATGCGTTCGTACGACCCGTCGGAACCGTCGACGTACTACGACGTTAACAACTTGTACGGTTGGGCGATGTGTCAACCATTGCCATACGCCGAATTTCAATGGGTCAAAGACGTTGCGAACTTTAACGTGAGCGTGATCGCTCTGGATTCGCCCATCGGTTATATTCTCGAGGTCGATCTCGAGTATCCACAACATCTCCATGACGTTCACGCGGACCTGCCTTTCTGCCCGACGCGCGATAAGCCGCCTGGCAAGCGCGAGGATAAACTTCTAGCGACGCTGTACAATAAACAGCGTTACGTCATTCACTACCGCAACCTATAGCAATGTACTCGTCACGGTCTTCGCGTAACAAAGATCCATCGAGTGCTACAATTCGCGCAATCTCCATGGCTTCGCGAGTACATCCAACTCAATACCAATTTCAGAACTCGTGCGAAAAACGATTTTGAAAAAAATTTGTATAAATTAATGAACAACGCGGTTTTCGGAAAAACCATGGAGAATGTGCGCAATCACGTCGACGTAAAATTATTAACAAAATGGGACGGACGATACGGCGCGGAGGCAATGATTGCGAAACCGAATTTCCACAGTCGTAGTATCTTTGCGGAAAATTTAATCGCCGTCGAACTACGCAAACTCGAAATGAAATTCAACAAGCCGATTTACGTGGGTATGTGTATACTCGACATATCGAAAGTCTGCTTGTACGAATTTCACTACGAGTATATGTCACCGCTGTATCACGATAAATGTAACATTATGTACACCGACACAGACAGTCTTATATACCGTGTCGAGTGCGAGAACATTTACGAGATTATTAAACGCGATATCGCTAGATTCGACACGAGCGATTATCCGGCGGACAATGCATACGGTATGTCTTTCGCGAATAAAAAAGTACCAGGTCTTATGAAGGCCGAGAACAACGCGGTGAGGGTAGATGGCAAGAAGGATACTAAAAAGGTGAAAGGCGTAAAGAATAACGTCGTAGCGCGAACGATAACGTTCGACGATTACACGCGGTGCTTGAACGAAGAGATCGAAATGACTCGTCGTCAATCGTGTATACGATCTAAACTACATGAGGTATACGATATCCGAATCGAAAATCGCTCTGAGTCCATACGACGACAAACGATACGTCGTACCGAACACGACGGAGACGTTACCGTGGGACACTGGCGGATACCTTTGTAATACGAAGTGTGATCAAAAAGTAAGGTGACTTTTTGAATTTCGCGCGCTCTGTACACTCTAATTTCAAAATTT
>NW_017300274.1:29116-31459 GCF_001594075.2 Trachymyrmex cornetzi
AAAATTGAAAAGGCCCATGAAAGGACGAAGATTTGCGACGATTGAGGAGATTAAGGCTGCATCCCTGGAGGAGCTCAAGGAAATACCCAAAAGTGCATTTCAGAAGTGTTTTGACGACTGAAAAAAGCGCTGGCACAAGTGCATTGTATCAGAGGGGGATTATTTTGAAGGGGATAACATAATTTTGGATGAATAAATGAATATTTTTTTATAAAAATAAAAAGTCACCTTACTTTTTGATCACACCTCGTATATGCATTAACATTTATGTTACTATTAAGTACTACTATTATTGTATTGTAATTTACACTTTAGCATTATTGCGTGAGGTAATCCTTTTCCAGATTTCTTACTCTGTTTCTTGGGTGTGACCAGCATCAACGGCGCGATTATGTATTTGTACTTGTATCCCCCGTTGCTCAATAATCGACCTTGCGAATGATGCTTGTGTTTGTGCGCGCTCGTTATCAATAGCATGCTCTTGTACTTGTGCATATCGTCTTCCATGTAGAGGGCATCGTCGGGCGTTCTCTTGAAAATCAACTCGTAAAGACCGGGGGTACCAGCGTATCGTACGCCATCGATAATTATGTTGTCCGCGTCATCCACGTCGAAACGTTTATTGCCAAATATCAATCCATCCTTGTGTAGGTAAACGCCGTACACATGATCTATACCGCTCTCTTTATCTTGCGCTCCCCACAGGACAGCCTCGACGTACTTTTGACTCAGCGGACCCAAGTTGGCTCGTAACGCCTCTCGACCTTCCGACGTTTGCAGATGATTTTGAACCTTCGTCGCTAGCGAGTCTTCCGTCGTTTCGAAAACGTTCTCCAATGACTCTATCGTCGGTACGATTTTGGCACGTGGGGTGGAAGTTATCGGTTCGCGCGATTGACCACTAGATTTATGCAGAGTTGCGGAAGGTTCGGTCGTCTCGCTCGCTTCTTCTCCCTCCTTTTGTTCCTGCTTCCTCTCACGTTTAGGGGCAGACGCTGCATCTTCGTCGCGCGACTCTCTCTTTGTCGCGCGCTCGCCGGGGCTGTCGACGAAAAGTCGCAGTGGCTCGATAAGAGGTTTAAAATGTCTATCCAACGCGATGGTCTTCTCGATTCTACCGGTTTTCAGAGCGCGATGTTTCTTGCGGATCGACTCGCTCGTCTTCTCGATCTCCCTCACGATTTTTTCATGCTCGCCCACATCTGCCACGTTTGTCTCTGGCTGAGTATCGACGACGACTGGTTACGTTACGGTATCGCAAACTCGTTAAATCCTTTTCTGTATCGTCCATTTGTGAGCGTACTGTCTTTGTCTATCACTACGAAACCATATTTTTGTTGCCAACAGTCGCGACACAACGCGTAAAATTCGTCATATGACATGTCGGTATTCACATGATCGTTGTAAACATGTTTCAAGTTGGTACCGTCCTGTTTGAACAGGATTAGCAGGTTCGCGTTGTCGCGTATCAGATGTTTAGGTATCCTCGCGTACGTCTGACAAAGATAGAAGCAGTCGACGTTCGCATGGCGACCCATCGAAAAGTATTCTCTCACCGCATCCTGCTTGTCGCATGCCACGTCATCAAAGATAAAAATAGAATTTAGACGCGCCTCGCTCGGTGGAACGACGTCGCTGTTGTTGGAGAACGTAAAGTAGCCGATTTCGTCGATAGATGTAAACAAATTTTCGAGATATTGATACTTTGGCTGTTGTAACGATTTCGAGTAGACGTACACGTTCTCAAAACGTACGCCGTTCGGACTCTCAAGTAAGCTTATTAGAATGTTGGTTTTACCGCAATTCGACGGGCCGCAAATGATCGCGCGTATAATATTCGGCAGCATTTCGCCGTGCTTGCGCTTCTCCACGCCGCTTCCCATTATTCGCGATTTCGCGTCGCAGTTCGTGACGCGTATCGCCAGCGGTTGCAATACGAATTTCATGCTCGCACTACGGGCTGTGCGCTCTCGACCACATATTTAAAGGCTCGCGAATCTGCGAGTCGCGCAGTAATAAAATGTATCTCGCGCTGCATCATCCTTCCGACATTCTGGATTTGAGCGTCGAGCAGTTGCAGTATATACCGAAGGTCGTACTGTTACGAGTGTACGGTGATTAAATTGACTACGTGTGGAACAAGCTTCCGGGACACTTAAAGATGGATTCGAAGGTTCGAACGTATCGTCGCTGCGACGAGCACTACAATCACCCGTGGCAGCGAACGCACATCGATGGTCCGGCACCGAAGATAAAGGACTGTAGCGAATGTCAGCGTCGGGCGGCAGTCTGTTGAATCGAGCGATAAACGCGCTTCCTTTCGAGTTACATATCTCGGGCTAC
>NW_017300274.1:31730-34806 GCF_001594075.2 Trachymyrmex cornetzi
AGGAAAAACACAATGAAAAAGATAGCGAAAAAACGGAAACTACCGACAGCGAAACGAGGCGGTGCGTTACCGTTTCTGCCAATATTGGGTGCGCTCGGATCCTTGATTAGAGGATCGGCCAGTGTGGCGAATGCGGTAAACGATAGCAAAGCCGCGCGACGTCAGCTCGAGGAGCTGCAACGTCACGATCGCGCGTGGAATAGGGTCGAAGATTGTATCTCGCTCCGCACAAATATGGACGCGGACATGGCGTAGCAGTGAAGAAAAAAAAACGCCAAAGAGACGATAAAAATGCCCTCGGGTGCAACTACCAACGTGCAATTGAATGTGCTCGCGAGACGTATGCGTGTATCGTATTTTAGAGGTGTTTTCATGCGTAACGCGTTACCGACGAGCGGCATGTGTCGAAACGAAAGCGGTATCGTGAATCTGGACGATGCGACGGGACCCGGTACTCACTGGGTAGACGAAGAGAAACAACCGCGTCGTGTACTTCGACAGCTTTGGTAATCTTCGACCGCCCAAGGAACTGGTGCGATATTTCGGGAACGGTGCTACGACGATAGAGTACAATCGCACGTCCTATCAGACGTATAATCAAAGCTTCTGCGGACAAATGTGTCTGTGATTTCTACGAACGGTCGACGTTCGTGAATTTAAAAAGCTCGACGAGGTGCCGTGAAATCTCAGTATTGGTCGAACGCTTTTCCCGTCATATCGCTGACACTTACATTGAGTGGGAAGAGCAGCCTCCTCGCGGCGAACTTCCCCACAATAGATTTGAGTAACGGTGATTACGAGCTCGGTCTGATGATTTTTGAGACTTATCACACGATACCGAACGTAAACGAATCAAACAATAAATTTTATTTCGACAAAGACGACGCAGAAATTACAATTCCCGAAGGTTCGTACGAAGTACGAGACATAAATGAATTTTTGAAACGTGCGATTTTGCGTTCACACCGCGACGCGCTTGAAACCGTTGACATAGTGCTTTTGCATGGTGACAATAGCAACAATAGCAACTATAACACCGATGATGACGACGATGGCGAGGATGCGGAATATCCGATAACAATCCGCGCAAACTACAACACGATGAGATGTGAGATTAGATGCGCCTATAGAATAAACTTTGGTAAGCTCAACGGCATTGGATCGCTGCTGGGATTCTCGTCGAAGCGTATACTGCAACCGCGAAAATGGCACGAATCGAACGTGTCGATCAACATAATGAACGTAAACGTTATCCGCGTAGAGTGTAACGTGACCGCGGTTGCGTACAGCAACGGCAAAGGTGCACACACGATACACGAATTTTCGCCGAGCGTGCCACCGGGATATAAGATATCGGAAAGGCCCGCGCAGATCATTTACTTGCCGATCACCGCACGGAGCATTACGGATCTAATGATACGCGTCGTCGACCAGAACGGACGATTGCTCGATTTTCGCGGAGAGGAGATCACCGTCAGATTGCACGTGCGACAGCGACAGCGATAACGAAAGCGTGAGATGCACGTATTGAACGGAGCGGAGCGCACGCAGAGAGATAACGAATTCTTTACAAGGCCGGTGACGTCACAGTTCGATAACACTCGCTCTTCCGACTGCATCAGCAAGAAGAAGCTTAGCGCGTCAAAAGTTAAATTTTTACAATCTTTGGGATTCGCGGTTCGTAACTTTTGAAATGATTGATATCTTGAATATTACCGGTGAGCCGATCTTTGACGATCGCATCGTCAAGATCGCGTTAAGATCGAGACTCACACGTACAACCCGTTCGCCAATACAACGTTCGGGTACAGCGATGAACTAAGAATACCAATATAGCAACAGGATTTGTACACGTTGCCGTGCGAAAGTTTTCTTTACGTCGAAGGAAGATTAACGGTGAAAAAGAAAAACGATCAGACGCCAACGACGCTTGTAAATAATTGCGTGGCGTTTATGTTTTATGAAATTCGATATGAACTCAACGGCGTGGAGATTGACCGCAGCAGAAACGTAGGCATAACTAGCACGCTCAAGAATTACATGTCGCTGACGTACGATAAAGCTTTGATTGCGCTCAACGCTGGATGGAACACTAGATCCGACACGGAGGAAGGACACTTTAATTTTTGCGTACCGCTCAGCATGATTTTGGGCTTTTGCGAAGATTACAAACGCTTGATCGTCAACGCTCGCCACGAATTGTTTTTGATACGAACGCGCAACGATAACAATTGCTTGGTGGGAAATCCTGTGACGGAGTTTGAAATTGAATTATTTAAAGTACAGTGGCGGATGCCTCACGTTGCGTTAAACGAGATCAATAAATTATCAATGCTGTGAACATTGGAAAGCGGTCGTTATCTGAGCATGAGTTTTCGCTCGTGGGATCTGTATGAGTATCCTCTGCTACAGAATACGACAAAATAATCATGGGCCGTCAAAACGGCGACTCAGCTTGAGATGCCGCGATACGTTATCTTTGCTCTGCAGATTGGTCGAAAAAATGTCATGTCACAAAATGGTAATGTGTTCGACGACTGTAATTTGAGTAACGTGAAACTTTATTTAAATTCAACGTTTTATTCGTACGACGATTTAAATCTGGATTTTGGCAAAAAGAGATACGTCGTCCTGTTTGATATGTACGCCCGTTTTCGTAGAGCGTATTATGGAAACGATTGCTTCGAAACGCTACTCAACGTGCTCTCATTTACCGAGAAAGGACCTTTTGTAGTCATTGATTGTTCGCGACAAAACGAATCCGTCAAGGGTGCTACTGTGGATGTGCGCATAGAATTTGACTGCAAGGAGAATGTACCTGCAAATACTACAGCCTATTGTCTCATCATATACGATCGCGTGGTTCAGTACAATCCGTTGACCAACGTTGTGCGTAAAATCACCAAGTGCATTCTCAGACACGCTATAAAATATACGATTCATCGAAATCGATTGCAGTCTCGAAAAATCGTTCGCCATGATCGTACCAACGTTTGTGGATCTGCAAGGATTTATCGTTGGAAAGAAATTTATCGTGAAGGAAGTGGCGGTGTTGAGAAAAGGAGCCATTCTCTCT
>NW_017300274.1:34949-36719 GCF_001594075.2 Trachymyrmex cornetzi
GCTGTAATTGGTGTGGAAGAGAATGACGACAATAAGGTTCTCGTATACGTTAAAGGACGTGAAAAACGCGAATGGCTGGCTGATGTACTCGAAAGCGACAACTTGACCATTGAGATCTTGGATGCTGATTACAAAGATATAGATTCTTTACATAATCTAGATGTTACCAATAAAATGCGATGTGGAAAACATATTAAGAATTGTGCGTTACAAAATGTATTTAAAATACATAACTGGTGGTCACAACGCCAAAAAAAATGTATTAAGTTTAAAGAATAAAATATAAGATTTTTTTTTTAAATACGTTTTAGATTTCTTTTCCCTTCCCTTCCTTTGTAATATATAAACGTATGTATAAACGTATGTATGAACGTATGTATGAACGTATATATAAACGTATAGATGTATAAATGTATGTATAAACGTATGTATGTACGTATGTATGTATGTATAAACGTATATATGTATGTATGAACGTATGTATGAACGTATGTACGTATAAACGTATGTATAAACGTATGTATGTATGTATGTATAAACGTATGTATAAACGTGTTGCGACACGTTTGAAATTCTTGGAAAGAGGGGGACGGCCTACCCCTTCTTCGATTTTAGAAGGAACACCATATACGAAGTATCACAATTTACGAAAATGCGATCAGTCTTGCGATACCAGCTTGTACGATAGGTTCAACAGCAGCAGCAACAGCAGCAGCAGCAGCAGCAGCAACAGCAATGTACTCCGCTGTAGGAAGCAACACACGAAAAAATTATTACGTTCCACTTCAGAATAATGATGAAACTCCATCATTTACGAAAAGATGTGCCAGTTTAAGAATCATCCATTTTTATACTTTTTTAAATTAACTATTTAATTAATTACACAGGCCTGCAAAATTGGAGGTATTGAAAGTTGATTGGGATTTAACTATGTTTTCTTACGTAATTTTTCGCGCTGATTCCGAATCCGGCGGCAGAATTGCTCTATCTCGTCAGGTTTTTGAGAAAAGTGAGGTTAAAGGTGTCAAAATTGACGTGTTTTGACATATTTGTGATTTTTTTGCGAAGTAAATTTTTTTTTCTACTTTCGTTTACGCCATCTAAAAGTGTCAACATTTATCTTCAAAATATATTTTTTTTAACGCAGTACGTTTTTTTTTCACCGAGACAATCTCTGTGTAGTCACACAAAGAAAAACATTTTTGACACAAAATGTTTGTGTGATTACGCAGAGATTAACTATGTTTTCTTACGTAATTTTTTGCGCTGAATCCGAATCCGGCTGCAGAATTTCTCTATCACGTCGAGATTTCGAGAAATCTTAACCCAAAACAGCCAAATAAGCCATTTTCAGCCATATTTGAAATTCAATTAAAAATTGATAAAATTTTTGTCGTCTAATCCATCGATGGTATCATTTACTACTATACAGCCCCTTCAAAATCCATTTTGGACCGTCCCAAAGCGATTTTTTTTCCGGAGATATAGCAATTCGAATTTCGATAAATTGTATCTCGTAGACACCTAATCTGTAAGGCAAAGTTGGTGACTCCCCGGCCAATGAAGGCAAGGTGGATGACTCCCCGACCAACGAAGGCAAGGCGAATGACTCCCCGGGCGAAATACCGTTTGTTCTAATACAACGATATAGAGATTAGGCTTCTACGAGATACAATTTATCGAAATTCGAATTGCTACATCTCCGGAAAAAAAATCGCTTTGGGACGGTCCAAAATGGATTTTGAAGGGGCTGTATAGTAGTAAATGATA
>NW_017300274.1:36836-53269 GCF_001594075.2 Trachymyrmex cornetzi
GATAGAGCAATTCTGCAGCCGGATTCGGATTCAGCGCGAAAAATTACGTAAGAAAACATAGTTAATCTCTGCGTAATCACACAAACATTTTGTGTGATTACGCAGAGATTATCTCGGTGAAAAAAAAACGTACGGCGTTAAAAAAAATATATTTTGAAGATAAATGTTGACACTTTTAGATGGCATAAACGAAAGTAGAAAAAAAAATTTACTTTGCTAGCAAAAAAATCACAAATATGTTAAAAAACGTCAATTTTGACACCTTTAACCTCACTTTTCTCAAAAATCTGACGTGATAGAGCAATTCTGCCGCCGGATTCGGATTCAGCGCGAAAAATTACGTAAGAAAACATAGTTAAATTCCAATCAACAAAACCATGCAGGCCTGTGTTATTTAATATTTTTTTTATATTTTTCTATAGCGCGCCCGTGCATCGTGCGGTTCGCATACTAGGCAGGAAATACACATTGACACGTACGGGATACAAATTTCTAGAAATTGGTATCAACGTTGGCCCATCGAGCTACGTGGAGATTGCGATAGGAGATAATCGTGGAAATGAATTATTACTATCTATCGAAACATGGAAAGGACTCTATGAACAACGTTGGAACATCCAAAACTGCCTTTGGAATCACTGCAAGGGCAATTCTATTACTGTTGGACCGCTGACTGTGCGATTCAGTACGATTGAAAATGCTAAAATTGTATGCTTGGAATCATCCGACGTATGTTTAATGATGACTGAATCAACAATATTGTTTATGTTCAACTTAGATAAATGCATTGAATTAGCATTCGGTCAATTGGTTGGTATCGTCGAGAAAGTCGATACAAAGTTTACACGATTCTCAAATATCTCATCCACTGTAACGGATGCTAAAGATATACCAAATGTAATATGCGCTAGCGATTACTTTGATAAAAAACAGTTCCTCGACTGCGAACTGTTAGCTGTAGTTTTTTGTGCGTAAGAAAAAAATTATGTAAAAGAAATGTAAATAAAAAAAATTGTTAATCTAAAAATTATGATGTAATTTCTTCACACATACTATACATATGTATCACACACATATATATGTACTACTGTATTTCACTCCCCATCCTTTGCCTCAACGCGCTAGTATAAAATAATGCATTGTAAGAAATACGTCATAAGAAAAAAGGATGTCGTACTTTTATGGGCGGGTAGCGGCGGCTCACGGCGGCAGCGGTGGCGGCGGCCCGCAATGCATTTTTGGGGCGATCGCGGGATCGCAGCAGCGACCGGGGGACCTTCTCTGCGCTCTAGCCACATAGAGTTAGAACTCGCCTACTATACCTACTCTCAATAATTATTGAAACTTGGTTGTATTTAGGTATTTAAAATAATTAATAAATATTGTTTCTATATAATAAAAATTGAAACTTGGTTGTATTTAGGTATTTAAAATAATTAATAAATATTGTTTCTATAGAAAAATTACATTACGCTATATCTTGGTCGAAAAACGGTTGTAGCATATATCCTTTGTAACACTTTTCGTTCTATAACTATTCGTTTTTGAATTGTTTTTTGTTCATGGCAATATTTTCTTCTTTTGTGATGTTTTTTGTTGTCTTGTACGTGACTGCAGTCCCCAAAATCTTACTGCCATTCCGCATGACGTCATACCCCCACCACCGAAGAATCCCCGCGCTACGCTTCCCCTCGCCTACGAGTATCCCCCGCATCCCGCGCTCCCCTCTAGCCCCGTGAGTTAGAACTCGCCTAGTATACCTACTCTTATTATTTACTAGAAACAAATAATATTTATGTAACATTTTTTTGTATGTACATGTGCACTCGCATGTGCACGCTTTAGAACGAACTAAACTGAGTTTTCGAAGAGTTCTTGATCATTTTCCGATATTTCCCGAATTTTCGCGATAATCGATATATTTCTAAAGCGCCGAATATCCGCCATCGATAGCTATAAGGCGCGTGGGGAGTGGGAACTGCCACTAAACGTCTTGACTCGAACGGCACGCCAAGCAGGCCATCCCCACGCCCGCGCGCCGTGCAATCGGTGGGGACGATAGGTTGTATATTCGGCAGCAGTAGGTCGACCGGACGCGCCTATTCGACTATGTTTAAACGTTAATATCTCGTTAACTGTTGCGCAAATTACAAAATAGTATAAGAATTTTCGATTCAGTTCGGTCCGTTCTGCCTGCTCGTGACAGGCGTCGCGAAAATTTCCAAACACCCTGTATATATATACGTAAACATATACATATGTGTGTATGTATATAATAACTTATATCTTTTTCGTTTCCATTTAAGGTAATACGAATCGCCATGTCTTACATTACTGCGTTTACATCATTCAAAGAGTGATTACTGAAGTTTTAGTTACTTCTTCACCGATATATTTTAAATATTTGATAAACTGTGATTATATATACAATGTCAATAAATTTTCATGATATATTTAGTTTTAATAATCCTTGAATTTAACTATGATACAAAAATTTCACTGAAATTATTCTACGTTTTGAAACATTCCAGCGAAATTATTGAAAATTTGCTGAAATTTCACCGAAAGTGAATTCTTTAGCTAATATATTGAAAAATTGCTGAAATGTCTCTGAAATTCTTATTGAAATTTTTTTAAAATCTTGCTGAAATTTTGATAAATATAATTTTTTCAGCTAAAAATTGTGGAAATTAAACTGAAATTTTTCTAAAATACTGAAATTTTGCTGAAGTGTTCCAAAACGTGAAATAATTTCAGCGAAATTTTTGCACCAGGGAATTTTACCTTTTTATTTACTTATAATTTTCCATATTACATTAAATTATGTTCAAATTGCGAATTGATAGGATTTTATTGTACTTTATTATTTTCTCTTTTCAAATATATGTTCTTGGCTGTACTCACAATCAGTTACACTGATAACATTCTAGCAAAGAAGTTCTCAATATAAGGAAGCAGCACACGCGTACATTGCTATTACTATTACCCTCAATCATCCTGTCATTCCGAGTATGATATGCTATAACATCTCTTTACTATACTTATGTTACTATGACATGTCAAACTAGATAGATGTTTAACAGAATATTTTTGAAAATGACAGAAGAGATAATTTAGTTTCGACAAGTAGATATATTTCAATCATCGGAGAAACGAGATATAGTAACAATTATTGACATCGCACGATATTATATTCTTATCCTGCAACCTGTATTGTTCAACAGTAAATACGATAGCGTACGTTTATATCATTACGTTTTAGTATATCGGAGAGCAAATATTAGTAATGCTAGCGAATTTTCTACGAGAGTACAACTTAAACCGAGTATTTTTATCGATGTCAGGTCTCTGGCTGTTTCAAAGAAAGAATGTAAGAAATTCATTACGGACTGTCTGCTTGCTAATGGAAATAAGTTATTATCCGTTTGAGGTAATGCGTGTCGATCGATATATAATTGATTTGATAAAACACATTCTACTGACATTCATAACGATCTGTCTACTAAAATATTATTATTATTGTAAAACAGATCTATAGTAATTGCTGTGCACAAATCTTATTATCACACGATATAATTTATAATACGAGTATAGCAGCATAATGTACATATTTATCAAATAACGGTTAATTAAACAAGTCAAACGATTTCATATAATTGATTTTATAACAATACACTTGTAATGCATTTATAAATCATAATTAAACATATACAGATACTACTACTGTATGATCATTGGGGTGATTCACAAATGGTTTTAGATGCCTGCTATCAATTTATTTTCACGACTGCTTTTATCGCAAGGGTATTGCATAATATTTGGAATCAGAACAGAGTAAATTCACAGATCTTTATTATCTTTTTTTATTTTAATTATATGTATTATTATTTCTTTTCGTTAGTCTTTTGTTAGAAAATTATTTTACATACAATGTTTATAAAAATTGTGTCCATTTATTATAAACAGTTGCAACAGTTGTGTATAGCCATTGATAAACACTGGGATATATTTACAAGTGATGTCGAAGTTCGAATTATGAAACATTACGCTATGCTGTCACGAAGGTTTACAATAGTTTTCTCGAGTAAGTACGTTATAGAGAAAGAGAGAGAGTAATTATGTCGTATAAACAAAATAAACTAAAATTTTATGATCTAAAATAAATCGAGACTATAAGTATAGTGATATGACACTTGCTACGTTATAAATTATGAAAAAAATAGCGTTAAATAATATTTATGTGATATAATAATAAATTTTTTAAAAGAAATAGTGATGTTGTAAAATACTTCAGATTGATATTATTGTGAACAAAGACATATTATTCTTTCGAAATGTTGCAGCGCTATTGTTTTTCACAGTGTTAATATTTGTGACAATACCATTAATACCAGTATTGTTAGACACAGTACTACCTCTTAATGAATCACGTCCGCGAGTCTTTGCGATCGAAGTCGAATTCAGAGTGAATAAAGATGATTACTTTTTAATAATGTTTTGTTACACTACCGTTGTAGTTATAATAGGTTTAAACATTTCAATTGGTGTTGATACAATGCACATAGCCTGCACCGCTCATGCATGCAGTTTATTTGCTGCTGTCAGGTAGATCAATTAAATATGGTAAATAATATTGTTATAAGTATTGTATAACCTTAGTTTTGTATACATATTCCGTTCATATATTTTATGACATATATGTTCCATTTTTCGTACACACACATACATTATACACATATTTTATTTAACTTTTGCGAGATATCATTTTTACAGTAAACAAATTGAGAATATAATTTCCAAAGCCTATAATAACAATAAAGTTAATAAATTTGGATATCCTGTGAATATGAAACTTAATCCATTTAATGAGGAAATAATATACCGGGAATATATAATATGTTTAAAGAAATATCAGCTTGCTTTAGAGTAAGCAAGTTTTATTACTACATCGTAATTGTTTTTCTATAAATAAAATGTCTCCTCCTGTCTCCCTCCCCTGAGCCTCAATGGATTATTAACGTGACTTATAAATGTTTAATCTAGATTTGTTAATATATTAGAATCATCATTTCAAGGACTTTCATTACTTTTATTACTATTAATGGTTGGAAATATAAGTCTAATCGGAGTCCGAGTAAGTATTATAGAAATTATTTCTATAAAATATCCCGAAGAGATATTTTAGAGGAATTGCGAAATTACAAATAGATTTACTAATAACCGATTACAAATATACAATCATACAAAACAATCAATCTTATAATTGTTGTACGAGCTTAACCGCATCTCGCATTGGTCGATTAAACGCGTTCGTCAGTTGTTCGTTAGGCGAATGTATTTTATTTGAAGAATTGAATCATTCCAAATCTTTATGAATTTTTCTTGTATTACTCTATAAATCAAATAAACCTTCATTTCATCCAATATTGAGTTGAGCGAGTTTCTCAAATTTTCGCGCTACTCAAGAATTTAATGAAACAACAAATTGGCGCTGTGGCAAATTCGAATCTATTTCAGTAGTGTTTTGAGATATCGATGGAGCAAGTTTTAACGTCCTTGGCTCAGACCAAACAACAGTTGGCTCAGGCACAACAGTTTATTCTTCGATTCAGCTATCCGAATCGCAGAAACAAATTGAACTTCTACTATCCCAAAAGGAAGGTTCTGTTTAATGTTCTCAATCTTTACCAGTTGAATTGCACTGCGGACCCTTCGGCGAAATTTTCTCTGTTCTACAATTTATCGACACGGCTGGGTAAATTCGTCCACGATCCTACAAGATGTAAAACATTTTCCTTATGGTATGAATGTCATGTCGCACAGTGAATCGAACTACATAAAAATGCGAACATAAGCTCAAAAAAATTTTTTTAAATCGATTTTGTAATATTATATTTAATTACTCGAAATGTCATAGAAATAGTATATAACTCTCATTTTCGAAAATATTTTTATAATTTATGCATAAAATAAGCATAAATCTTACGCGAGTTAGACAATTCTGGATCTTCATCAATTTAGTTGTATACAATGTACAGTTGTATTTTCAAGCAATATATTTCTCACCCCTTTATATATTATCATTTTTGCTTTTTTACAGCAACTGTACTATCCTTTAACTTAAAAAAAATCCATATATGAATAAAAAAATTGTATAATTTATAATTTGCCAACTCATTTTATGATGATCCAAAAAAAATCCTGATTATTAAAATATAAATTAACTTTTACAAAAAAGCTTATAAAATCTTAAAGTTTTACTTGGGTCATTTTATTAAAGGGACTTTCTATTTTAAAAAGAACCAAGATTGAGCTGCAATAACTTGCAATCTTGAAAGGTATAGGGTAAAGTCGCCTATTGGGATAGGTTCCTAATATGAGATAGTAGGGTATCTGCTAAACTAATAAGCGCATGTGTTTGATTCTATCATGAACTTTTTACTCTTAGCGTGAAACCTGTTTAATATAAAATTCATTATTAGATCATGCGTGCAGTAGTTGCAAAAAAAGATTTATAAAATTAAATGTTATCAAATTTTATTGAGGTTAGTCTTTAAATCTTGTTTTATTATACAAAAATAAATATTGGGTAATAAAATCTGCATGCAGTGATAGAGTAAGATCGTATTCATAGGAAAACACGTGATATAATGATTTGTTTAACTGTAAAGATTAGATTTGGTGATCGTGAAACCACACACACACACACAAGGCATGAAAGTCGTAATATAAGATACTCAGGATATTCCTAGTTAATATGAGAGCATCTAAACAATTCAATGTTTCAAAGCATACTATCGAAAGAAATGTTAAAAATGACGATTTTATTATTAAGATTACTCACATACGCAAACACACTCCCCCCCCACCCCACACAAGAAAATCCTTATATCTTATATTAGGAATCTTTTTTTGAATGATCAAAATCTGCACTTTTGATAAAAATTTTCACATGCAACAAAGTATAGCTATTATCGACTGCTAACTTTTGGCGATAAAACTTATAATAAATATATTTCCCATAAATGTGACGTAATACTAGAAATTCAGGATATAAATTAAATAAATTACAAGTCTTTAAAAAAAGGTATTTTATAATAGGCGACTTTACCCTATCTATTTTTTGCAAAAAGTATTCCAAGAAAAAATCTTACATATGTATCTAATCTATGTTTTGAATAATAGATTTACTAAAAATATATTTAAAATATGTTAAAAACTATTTTGCGATAGTATCATCATAAAATAAGTTAATTATTATACAACCTAAAATTGATACTTTACTA
Organism: Trachymyrmex cornetzi; assembly: GCF_001594075.2. NCBI lineage: Eukaryota > Metazoa > Arthropoda > Insecta > Hymenoptera > Formicidae > Trachymyrmex > Trachymyrmex cornetzi. The sequence goes on from NW_017300274.1 coordinate 44,123, forward strand.
CCAATTATGGTAAAAAACTTTTTTTAATTGATAGTTATATTTCCGCAAAAAACAAGATATATTTCCCGAAACATTAGAGATGATACTATAAACACTCACATGTTTACTCTCTCTCTCTCTCTCTCTCTCTCCCCCTCATACACACACATATACACGCACGCCCGCACACACACACGATATGCAAAATCCAACCGAGCAACCTTCTCGCGGTGCATATTGATTGATACTAGAGGCCTAGATGACAGAGATGCGATATTGAAGAGTATGGTCTGATTAGCTGTCTAAATCACGTGATCAGAGCGCCATTTTGATTCATTACTACGTATAATTAGAGTCCTAGGACTCTACGTATAGTCTTATAATATATGTACGTATAATGTACATACTATTAAGTACATACTATAAGTATGGGTGATCCCGATTGACCACGTCTCGATTGGATACCACCAATCACAGCGACCGGTGCTTAGGAGCTTTGTAGTCTCAAGCGCTGTGAGTGGCTCGTGTCCAATTGAGCCGTGTCCAACTGGGTGCCACCCTTATAAGTATGTACTATACTTTCTTCTTTTTCTAACAATTAAACTTTCCTTATGTAATGCATCAGCCGTTATCAGTTTATAAAGGTGCCTTTTCATGCCGACGTTCGACGATCATCACTTTCGGCGTCAAAATAAGTCACATGATAGAAATTGGCGAATATCAAGCGACAATTTTGATCTTGTGATTTATTTTGACGCTGAAAACAGCTGGAAACGAGCATCGAGCATCAGCATGAAAAGGCACCTTATGGTTATAAGCACTTATACTGAATTAAAATGGCGACCTAACCCAACCGACGCAATGTCGCATCTCTGGTATCTAAGCCTCTAGTTAATACTAATGCCGACGGTAACAGTTTATTTATAATAAAATTATTATTTATGCAATGTTGCATACAATAATTATTTAAATTGTTAAAGTACTTTTTTCTCGTCATGTAAGCATGATTATTTTGCTTTATTTTTATATACTTTGTCTCTCCAAAGTACAATGTCCGCTCTTTCGTATGTTTCGATCCACCGTGTGCCGGTACTTTTGATGAAAGTTTGAAAGATTTGTCCGACGAAGAGGGTAAGGAATTACTTCTCATTGCGTTCGGCGATGACGAGTATCAATGTTCGCACGTCTCCCTAAAAAACCCGTTTGAGGGTTTGCCTTTCAATAATCTCGTCGCGCATTTACGAAAGCAATTTCATGACAACAAAACATTATTTTAGCGACGTTTTGAAGTTTTGAATTTTAGAGCTTCGCTTCCAGTGTCTATTGTCGAAATCTTTGATAGGATTAATGTTTCAGGATACAATTTTGAATATGGCAATTTTAAAATTGATCAGCTTAAGATCCTTCTGACGGCGCTTACAACCAGTGATCCTGTCTATTATACTGGAAGAACTGTTTTTCTTTTCAAACTGATTTCGGAAAAAAAATCTTGCACGTTTGAATATATTCGGGAAATCTGTTACGCACATGCGGAACGCATTGCAGATGTCATGCGTGTGGAGAGTTCGCATTTGATGAAGGTAAACGCTGTCAAACAATTTGATTCTAAACAGAAAGGTAAGAATTCTCAGGGTGTCAATGAAGATGACAATACCGTTCAGAAAATAAGAAGTTAGATCAAGCAGCACACTGTTAGAAATTTCTCAATGAATTTTAATTAATATGTAATGGAAGCATGTGGTTATACACGAAATTAAATGTAATGAATGATGTAAATAAAAACTAAATTACAGTAGGCTTAAATGTGATGAACGTGTGTATTGAAATTAATGAATACATTATTGTAGAAATTAATTTACACGTTAATGAAAAAAGTACGAGATCTGTAACTGAAAAGTAATTTACGTTAATGACATGTAAGAAACGTAAACGTATTAAACATTAAGCGTTAATAGTATTAGGCTTAATTAAAATATTACTAATATTCGTAAATGTAAAAGTACATTAAATTTCATTAATATGTACATTAATAGTTATTTCAATTACGATTAATTAAATGTCATTTATAAAAGTATATTAAATTTCATTACACTTAATTTTTCAGTTACTGTAAACTTAAATCTCATTAACATGTGCATTAATAGTCCTTTCAGTTACAGAGAAATTAAACTTTATTCACTAATGTACATTAAAAGTTAATGAAATTTAAGAACATTTCTAACAGTGCACTTCTTGTCGAGGTTGTAGTGCAACTAATCATAAACGGATGAATTGCCCGTTTAAAAAAATCGAATGTCGAATTTGTAGTATATTCGATCATACAGCTAAAATTTGCCGTTCCAAAACCCAGATTGTTGTTACAAGGGCTCGTTGATTCTGGACATAATATTGCAAGTTTGCAAATATTATTGTTAACGGAAACTCAATAAAAATGCAACTTGATGACGTGGATGTTACTTCCATTGGAACATAGATTGGCAAACTATTGATCGTCCACGACTTAATCCATACATGGCTTCTTGTATTAAGGGGATGCTAAACCGATTACCCAACTCAATCAAGGTCGATAGTACAGACTCTTTTAATTCCAAATTCGATAATAGTGGTGACATCTTTGATTTAGTTTTTACATTATATTATATAATATATATCATTCTGTCTTACTCAAACGCATACGTCTGTTCTTATCTAACATATGCCAGCACCATCTATCGCAAGACCGCGCAACTACTGCTACGCGGAATTTCGGCTCTGACAGTCCCAGTCTTCGCAAAGCATCAGTATACACGTATTTTCTATTCGATGGAAATATTGCTTTTCTAGACTTTCAATCTTAGTTCTACAAACTCAGTATCGTTCGTTTCAATAATGTGACCTCAACTGCACGCTTATTTTCAAGATATGGACTCTAAACCTCTTATATCAAGCAAATACATATCTGAGGTGACAGCTGTACGAGCCAAAAGTAAGTGAATTTTTAATTTTTTTTCGATTTTCTCATAAAATCCAGTGCAGCTGAGGTCCTGTTGACGCGTACTATAATTTAAGTAATAATACTTTTGCAATCCGTACATCCAATACAGAGATTTTTCACCGAATAGAAATGTGGTAAAACAGGGAGCTTTAGCATCGCCTTAATGTTTCTAGACATCCTTTTCGTATTGCAGAGTATTTTTTCACTATATTAGGTTATAAGAACAAGACTACAAGAGATTGTTCTTAATCGTCCTTTTATTTCTTATTGGTGTTCAAGCAATTGATGAACTTGGTTTGATCAAGCTGTTTTGAACAATCAACAGATTTTTAGGGTAATCAAAGATAACAAACAACATAATTTATTAACGTAGTCAAAATGAACGTTCTTATAAGGAAGGTCTTTTATTAATTCTTTCCTAATCTTTTTGATAATTCGACACATGCGGGAATGTACGAAGGTTATAACTTGTCTCCGATTGGAAGTGGATGTTCGTCCCGTTCACGCTTCCCGCCGTCCAGTTGCTTCGTCTCTTGAGGAATCAGTCAATACAGGAATCCGTCAATACAGAGCTCGATAAATTTATCAAAAATCGGATCATAACTTTAGTCGATTTATTAGTGTGGACTGCTTCTATTGTCATCGTAAAGCTAAATGCGTAAAGCTAAATGCCATCATGTTAAAATCCCTTAAATAAAAATTCTATTTAATTTGAACTATATGTATCAGGTATACAGAGTGTCCAGCGACACTTTTCCAATTCCCCACAGGAAGATAGATGGGATCGAAATAAACATAAAAGTCCTTTAACGTTTAGCGATATCCCTAATAATAATTAAGATATTAAAGTTTGCAATTGTACTAATGACAGCGCGCCTATAGAAAGAATAGAAACGGTTTCGGCCACTTGAGATATAGCTCGGCCTAGTTTGTCAAATGTTGTCAAACGATGGATGCGCCGGCAGGAGAGGCAAGAGGGGAAGCGCGCCGTTGCTTAGCGCTCGGAATCGTCGCTCACACGTTTCACCGCACTGCACCAGAGAACTGGATGGACGCTACGCACATTCGCGATTACATTACATATGTAATAATAACACTGCAAAAATAGGACAAATACAAACCATAATAAACTTCGATGAATAAAAATGTCGAAAGAGAGAAAGCTATGAAACCTATGGAAATCTACGGAAAATCTAATTAATTTCTATCGCAATTTGTCGCTTCTCTAAATCGAAAGGAAAAAATTTTAAGAAAAAAGTATCCGAAAGAAGTAATATTATTCTCTACCATTCTCTATCGTTTCCTGTTAGGAGAGTATAATTTCATCGAAATACTCTAAAATATCAATAAAGACATAATGTTTTATTGCAAATTTTGTTGGAATCTCTCTTTCTATGTATACTTAAAAAATCACTGAAAATCTACCATAGTTAATAGTGTATTTAAGGTAGTAGAAATTCTAAGCTCACTATCGCATAATTACCAAAAAAGCTCTTTGTTGTTAACAGCGCCAAATTTAATCCCGTACCAAATTAAATAAAGAATATAATTCTGACCTTGATGCTGACCTTGACATGTATTGTCAAGGTCATAACGCTGAATGACCAATGGAGAATTCTAGCAGTCGGTCGTTGATTATTAAGAAGTTATTAAAATTGAAATGAAAAATGAACATCTTTCGTAACTTAAGATAAATTTTCACGAGCTGCTCTAACTGACTATTTTAGCGACAAAAAGGATCACGTAATCAAAATGGGCGTTTGATATTCGTTAATTTTGACCACGTGATTCTTTTTGTCGCTAAAACAGCTGGTTTGAGCAGCTCGTGAAAATTTACCTTATTACGACTTTTTAATTCGATCGAAAATATATAATACCTACGCTAGATACTTTTACTCTCATAGAAATGTTTTTCATTTTTCTTATTTTACATTCATATTTTTAGCACTATGTTACACCGTGATCTAGCAGCGCCAAGTGTTTACTTCTTTAACTTTTTGTGGTTCTTTAATTTTTTGAATGGACAAAGTAACGCAATTATATATTGTATTCTTTATTTAATTTGATATGGGATTTAAATTAGCACTAGTTGTTGATATCAAATCTTTTATACGAATGATACGTATCATTAAAGTTTATATTATTTACTTAATTTTGTATGGAATTTAACTTGGCGCCAATTGTTGATTTCAAATCTTTTTTATGAATGATACATAAAATTTCATGGAATGTAACTTAGCGTCAATTTTGTTGATAACAAATCTTTTATACGAATAATTCATGTCATTAGAGTTAAGTAACAAAAGATAATACCACTTGCGTTTTACTTTTTAATTTGATAGAATTTAACTTGATTAGCTAATAGCGATTTCGGCTGAAAACACCAATGTGCACTGGTGCATATCAAGACCGTTGTACACTGTTAATACCACCGCGGCAGTGTATGTTTCGTCAGGCGAACACGAGAATGTGAATCTCATTAACCTGCAAAACTCAGTTACTACGTTTACACGGCACGCTTTACGCCGAAGTTATAACATCGATGTTATGAAACTGGCCAATCACAGTCATTCCATTCTTCAGAGGAATAGCTATGATTGGCCAGTTTCATAACATCGACATGTTACAACTTCGGCGTAAAGCATGCCGTGTAAACGTAGTAATTGTTTCATCGGACATTTTTCGCACTTCTTTAATGTAATTTTTAATTTTCGCTCTCTCTGCCTTTTTTTTATGTTCTATCAATATTAATTCGTCATTGTCACTTGATGACGACGATGTCAAAAATTCCATGAGCACATAAATCACTCATGATAAAATCAAAATTGACGCTACAAGGATATTAATTTTCAGACTAAGATTATACTTGGCTACGGTTCACTCGATGCTACGAATGCTTCGAAGCATTTTTTGATTGGTCAGGTAAAATTCTTTCTTCCGATTGGTCAAATAAAAGTTTCGAAGCATCAAGTGGATCGTATCCGACATCAGACAATAAACCAAACAATAATTTTTGACGGAGAATTAAAGTTGCTATTACTTGGGTTGGAATAAAACAAAAACATAGAGAATGGACTGCGCAATTCGTATCTAAGTAGTGTATCAAATGTGGTCGACAATAATGAGAGAGAGGGACCGTGGGAGACGGCCAATCTCCCTCTCATTCTCTCTCCCATTACACCATTGAATGGAAAGAGATAGAAATGGCAGTTTGCCACGGTTCCTCTCTCTCATCCCTATCGACCATTTTGACACACGGATCGCGCAGTCCATTCTCATGTCTTTGGAACAAAAAGACCTTGAATAAGAATATCTTTGAAGAAAATTAGGTTTTATTCGAAAAGAACATACATTCTTAGCAGTTTTTTTTACCTTTTTTAAAAAGGTTTATGTACTGATTATTTTAACTTTCAATACTGTTTTTTTAACTGTCATCTGTTAACACTTGAAATCTGCGCGTATAAAATGGGCCTCTCGTGATTGATTGACAAGGCATATTCCTCCACCTTTTGCCGTCATTATATGCAATACACGAAGTAAAAAGAAAGAGACCTAACTTAGAGGATAAAATGGGCTCGAAACACGATGTTGGAAAACCCATGAAAAATCGGGATGATGCGATTCTAGTACCGTTGCGGGAAAAGTTGGAAGTATATACCACATGATAATGCGGATGGAATGTACATGTGTATGTACGTTTTATTTTTAATATAGAAATTCCAATTTGTATAAAATTTAATTTTATTTGATTAAATAGTAAATGCATCAATATTTATTGAAAAATACATACATTTATGCATAGTCACAAATTATCATTAAATTATAATTTTTTAACTTATTGACGTAAAAAAACTTTCAAATTAAAAGAATATAACGGGATTTGAACGACAAATTTCCTTCTTAGAATATATTCTACCCATAAAAATACATAAATTTACAGAATTACAGGAAAATGAGAGGAAAAATATTTATCAAATCCTTTAAGTTGACAGTTTTCTCCGATAGGAGCGCTCGAATTTGTTTTTCCATGCAACGTTTTTCCGAACCCGCTAAAAAATTTTTCAGACATGAGGTTTTGTTTTCTGTTTCTGCACGAGGATTACACTAGAACTGAATTGAATTGAACTAGTGAAATCCAGAACTGACGAGTGCAAGCGTGCAGGCAAGGAATAAATAATGTTTTAGTGCAAGACAAAAATGGCATCCCATATCGTTTACATGAAAGTATTAGATTTGTGTGATGAAAATGAATGAAATCTTATTTAAAAAATTCTTAATTAAAGATAATGATGCCGCAAAATGTTTTTATATGTAGGTTTGCTATTATTTGTATATATTCATCATTTTATTACTTGTAAATTCTCGGATAATTATTTAAAAAACGCTCCTCACCTTCAATTTTAATAAAATTATGCTCATTTGTCGCATTTTTGCATGAAACGAAAGAATCTAGCAGTAAAATGTTATGCCTAGTCCAGCGAACCGAGATATTAAGCGTTAAAAAGTTGACGACATTGTGGTTAGGAAATCTGTTACACCGACTTAACCTTAAGGCTGCCGGAAAGCCGATATATCGGCTCTGGAGGAAAATTAGTTTTTTTCTGTAAGAAACATGTCAGAAAAAAATAGAAAAAAAGAAAAAAGGAGCTACATAAATACTCTCTACGTCCACGTCGTTAGCTCTGGGTAATTCTCTAAAGGAGAGTTAAAAAATCAAAATATTTAACCACTTTTTGATGGAAAAATTTAATGATCGTGAAAATTTTTACAATTTGACACTACCATCAAATTCAGCGCCCTTAAAAACCCTTATTAATACTTATTAAAATACTCTCTACGTCCACGTCGTTAGCTCTGGGTAATTCTCTAAAGGAGAGTTAAAAAATCAAAATATTTAATCACTTTTTGATGGAAAAATTTAATTAATATATGATCGTGAAAATTTTTATAATTTGACACTACCATCAAATTCAGCGCCCCTAAAAATCCTTATTAATACTTATTTAAAAATTTTATGATCCAAAATTTTTTCTTTACCTTATCCTGCTTGGAAGCCGATATATCGGCTCAGCCTATGATATGAACTTTGTATATAGTTGATACATGATACATGACACAAATTTGGCCACTTTTAAAGGATGGTTTAATATCTCAAATCCCGGCAGTCTAAAGGTTAATGCAGCGCTATGTACACGTATTTTAGTTTGTATTTATTTGGAATAGTTATTTCACCTCCGATTTCGATGCATTTTTATTCAAAATGAAAGCCTGCTTTGTTCTTGCTATGTGCGAAAAGTTGTAAACCCCTAAACGATGAAAGAGAGACGATTTAAATATTAATAAACAAACAATATATCGCTGTAGAAGCAAGTTAGTAAAAAACGTATGCACACGTAGCCACAAAGTATGAAAATGTGATTGCAGCACATGCTTTTATCACGATATTTCGCAGCTAACAGATTTTCTAACTCTTCAATAGTCGTCAACTTCAATGCTTAATATCTCGATTCGCGAGACTAGGCACAACACTTTACTGCCAGATTCTTTCATTTCATGCAAAAACGCGCCAAATGAGCATAATTTCACTGAAATTGAAGGTAAGGGTGTCTTTTAAATAACTACCAATTCTCGCACTATTTGTATAAGGTTTGTTTTCTGTGGCTGAACTAGTGTACACTAATGCTTGTACTGCTTGCACTAATTCCAGACATCTTCAAGGTTCCTTTTTATATTACGCTGCTTGTTGGAGTGGTGGAGGGAGGAAGAGAATTGTGGGTGGGGAGGGGAAGAGATGGGGGAAATTTGTCCTGATGAAGTGGACTGCAAGGTTCACGAAACGTTGGCATTCCAAGAATGGATCTAGACACGGAGAAAACTCGCGAAACACATAATCTTTATACAGTGATGGGAGAAAGTTCGGCAACGGTCAAATATCTTGGAAAATAATGCTTATGGAAAAAAATGTTCAATACAAAAGTTTTAGTATATCAAGTGGTCTATTATATGGTTATGTTGAAATGACCTTCATGTGACCTTGAAGGACACTGTGAAGGTCAACTTTGAAATCTTAAATGGAAATACCTATTTTCTCTTACATATCCTTAAAGCTGGTGTCAAGACGAAACACTCGTTACAAACCCTTTTTGCTTGAGATCTTCCTGAGTTACGAACCTTTAAAGTTTAAGTATCGCCGG
>NW_017300274.1:53462-55735 GCF_001594075.2 Trachymyrmex cornetzi
CTCAAGCAAAAAGGGTTTGTAACCAGTGTTTCGGAAACGTCTTGACACCAGCTTTAAGGATATGTACGAGAAAATAGGTATTTCCATTTAAGATTTCAAAGTTGACCTTCACGGTGTCCTTCAAGGTCACATGAAGGTCATTTCAACATAACCATATAATAGACCACTTGATATACTAAAACTTTTGTATTGAACATTTTTTTCCATAAGTATTATTTTCCAAGATATTTAACCGTTGCCGAACTTTCTCCCATCACTGTATAATCTTTATATGTATGGATATATTTCATATGTGATTATATATTTTTAAGCCAAACCCCCTGCACCAAACATCACTAGACAAGAGCGATTGGCCTTCCAAGACCTGAACAGGGACACAGACATCGTGCTTCCAGCCGACAAAGGCAACACGACAGTAATCATGAACACATCAGATTATAAGAAAAAGATGAAGAAACTTCTCTCGGACAAAGCATACAAAAAACTTGACAAAGATTAATTATAACACAATCGCAGAGAACACCAAGATCCTAGTGAAGAAAAGCAACATTCCCAGTAAAACCAAATCAACATTAAAACCTACAAATCCTCTCCCACCAAGATTATACGGACTACCAAAAGTACACAAACCAAACATCCCCCTCAGACCGATTGTCAACGCCATACACTCTTCGACATACAACTTATCCCGCTTTCTAGCACAGACACTACAACCCTTCACTGAAAAATCCGAATTACACATAACCAACTCAACGGAGAGACTTCACACAAAAGATCCACAAAATCTGACTGCGTTCCACAGACCTGCTTTTAAGTTTTGACGTAGAATCCCTTTTCACACAAGTCCCAATAAAAGACACATTAAACATAATAAAAACCTTACAAGAAGTACCTCATCCCGCTAATAGAGTGTTACGTCCAGGTCCGAAGATTCTTTTATTTCAATGGGAAGAAAGAATTAGGAGGAGGCCAAGGAAGGCTTTGACAACGTTCTTATGGTTATCGCTCTGAGGCGGGTACCACAAGTCGGAAGCACTTGATTAGATTCCAGATATGGGTCAACGTCGATACGCGACGCTATTACCCAATCTGAGATTGTGCCTCCTCCAATGAGAAATGACAATGGAATCGACATCGAATTTATTGTTATTTCTCACTGGGCCGTCAGTCCTCTTTTAGGTCAAGGAACTTAATCCTTTTGACAAGGGATTGGACCCTACGATCTTTGTTAAGACGTAGCGAATCAAAAAGGTGCCAAAATAAAATTTAAGCAATCATTTAGATATATATATACATATATACATATATATCTATATATGTATATATATATATATATGAATATGTTTCTTTAATTTGGGTGTATAACATTAAATTCTAACTTTGTTTTTTAGATATTTGTATATAGATATATAGATGGTTCCGAATGTATACTTCATAAGTTAGAATTACTGTGTGTGTGATACATGTGTTGGTTTCAGGGCCGGCGACTATTGTGTTGAGGGTGTTGAGAACTCAACATCCAGTCGGTTATAGGGTGTTGTTTTCAACACCCTATTAAGGTGACAAAATGTAATGAATTATGTAGGAGATTTTATTAAGTATACATGTATTCTTTTTTTTTTTCAATACTCATAGCGTTTTCCACTGGCGCACTGAGTGGGCACTGAGTGTCAAATTTCAAATTCTTCAAATCAAATTCGTCAAATCGAACGATGGGAAAGTGACGGTACGCGATTCAAACTGAATTTTAAAAAAATATTGTTATTTTAGGTAGCAAAATACTAATTTATTTAATGCTTGTATGATTCTTATGTGAATTTATATACTACGTATGTAGTCCCACAGAAACGCGCGCCGAAAAATTTCCGGTCTTGAAACGCTAACTCTACTAAACTACCGCAGTAATATCACGAGTTAAATTGACTAGCAATTTAACAAATTTTTGATGCTTATTCGCATCTTCGAAACGATCTTAATAATGATGAATAATATATTAAAATCTGTAAATAATTAATTCTTATTGCGAAAAAATATTACCTCGGCCGGGAGTCGAACCCGGATCTCTTGCAATCCGTGCGAGCGTCCTGAGCCTTTAGACTACCGAGGCCTTAGTAATATTCCTCGCAATAATTGGCATATGAAGGAACAACGTCTCTTTAGGCGACATAAATAAATATTCGTTTCGAAGATGCGAATAAGCATCAAAAATTTGTTAAATTGCTAGTCAATTTAACTCGTGATATTACTGCGGTAGTTTAGCAGAGTTAGCGTTT
>NW_017300274.1:55926-75589 GCF_001594075.2 Trachymyrmex cornetzi
CTCCAAATTACACTTTTGACGTGTTTGACGATGAAATTACCAGTGGAACACGAAACTTTTGGCACTCAATGCGCCAGTGGAAAACGCTATGATAATGTTCTGAGTATTTTCGCGAGAATTAGAGAATTTTCAAATAGGCCTATCGCCGAATATTGTGAGCCAATCCGCGCTTCGGAAAGATTTCTTCTCCATCGTCCGACCGCCCCGACTGACACCTGTGTGCGAGCAGCTTAACTAGCTAGACTCAAATCCAATATGGCAGAAAGCCCTTGACGCGGCAATTTCACGTGTATTTTAGGTATTTTAGGTTAGGTTAGGTTAGGTAAGGTTCAAAATTCCAAGAGCTCAACACCCACTCGAATACAAAGTCTCCGGCCCTGGTTGGTTTTACAAATATCGGTGCTAGAGATAAATATAATAGGTTTCTGTGTGAGTTTGTGTATACGTGTACCAAGTATGTAAATATGAAACCGGAATTTACCAATAGATGCCCATAGCTGTCAATGTAGTTGCCGTCAGATCGAGTCATTGACGCTATTTCCTTGTTCTGACATCTGACAAAGATTTTCAACTTACAACAATACAAGTTTCATACAACAGTATAGTTTGTAATAGAGTTGAACATGTCGAATTTTGTGCCTGGAAACTACGATTTGCGGACAGTATTGATTTTCTGTTACCATTTGAAGAAAACTGCTGCAGAATCGCATCGAATGCTTGTCGAAGCTTACGGTGAGCATGCTCTTGGTAAATCACAGTGCTTTGAGTGGTTTATAAAATTCAAAAGTGGCGATTTTGACGTGAGAAACGAAGAACGTGGAAAACCACCGAAAAAGTTTGAAGACAGCGAATTGCAAGCATTGTTGGATGAGGATGACGCTCAAACTCAACAATTCGCGGTTATATTGAATGTGACACGAGAAGCCGTCTCCATATATTTGAAATCCATGGGAAAGATCCAGAAGATGGGAAAATGGGTTCCACATGAACTGAATGAAAGACAGCAGGAAAACCGAAAAACCACTTGCGAAATGCTGCTCGCCAGGTACAAAAGAAAGTCATTTCTCTATCGAATTGTGACTGGCGATGAAAAGTGGATATATTTTGAGAATCCTAAGCGTAAAAGATCATGGGTAATTCCAGGCGAACCATCGACATCGACTGCAAGGCCAAATCGCTATGGATGGAAGACAATGCTCTGTGTTTGGTGGGATCAGAAAGGTGATATATTATGAGCTGCTAAAACCTGGCGAAACCATTAATACTGAACGCTACCGACAACAAATGATCAATTTGAATCAAGCTTTGCGTGAAAAACGACCGGAATATCAAGAAAGGCAACACAAAGTGAATTTGCTTCACGATAATGCACCATCACACACAGCAAAACTGGTCAAGGAAACGATTGAGGCGTTTGGTTGGGAAATACTTTCGCATGCGCTTACTCACCGGACTTGGCTCCGTCCGATTACTTATTTGCATCGATGGGACACGCACTTGCTTAGCAGCGCTTCACTTCTTACGAAGATGTACGAAAATGGCTAGATGACTGGTTTGGCTGAAAAGAGCAACAATTTTTTTGGCGTGGCATCCACAAATTGTCAGACAGGTGGGAAAAATGTATAGCTAGCGATGGGCAATACTTCGAATAAAATATTTTTTATCATTTTCATGCAATAAACGTGTATTTCCTATTAAAAAATTCCGGTTTCATATTTACATACCTGGTATTAAGAAGGAAGAGAAGAACTTCTTATAAGGTTCGATGAGATATTCAAGTGATTGGAATATCTCATCGTACGATCTATTGTCTTCCGGAGGGACTAGAAAGTGAGAGGGAGGAGAATGTTCTGAGTTTTAGAAATTATCGAAGGGGGGTAGGAACATAAGAGAGGGAAGAGAATTCAAAATCCAAAGAGGGACTCACCTATTCTAACAGTGGGTGGTCTACTTTTGAAGTCTATTCTTCTTTTCCTATTCTTTGGCCTCTTGTCCTGGAGCACTCCTCCCTGTCTATCGACTTGGACCCTTCTTAATTCCTCGCTTCTGAGCAAGATTGCCTTAGTCTTTCGCTCGGAAATTTGAAATTTGGCCGGCTTACACCATTCAACAATTTGATCTACCAGTATCTGGCTTTCGACCTCGAGGTCTCCCTTCGGGAGTTTCCGATTACCAAAATAACTAAGTCATCTGCGTATGCTACGAAGCAATCCCTAGCCTGCACCTCTAGCATCCTTAGCAATTCATCGAACATCAGATTTCAGCAGATCGTCCCGAGCACCGAACCCTGCGGACAGCCTCTTGTTACCTGCTTTGATACATTTGTATCACTTATTGAAATGCTTACTCGCCTATTATCGAAATAGCTTCGAAGAACTTCGAAGACATTCTTGGGACATTCTCTCAGTTTAAGACCTTGCAACACTAGGGGCCACCAGACGTTGTCAAAGGCACCCGAGATGTCGAAGAGCAACGCCACAGTGTATCCCCCTTCGGAGGCAGAGATCGCACGCCGCAGCTCCACGACCGTGTCCTCCGTCGACCTGCCCGGCATAAATCCGAACTGCCGATCGGAGATCCTTCCCGGCGCCAATGCCGTGTCTGTTAGGCGCATTTTGAGAAGTTTCTCGAAGAGTTTTCCTATTATAGGGAGGAGGCATATTGGTCTATACGATTTTGGGTCCTTCTCGTCCTTATCCTCGCCCTTCAAAAGGGCTCGTAGTAAGCCCTCCTTCCAGATGGTGAGAAAGACGCCCCACTGAAGGCACCCATTAAACATTCTTAGGAATTGTTCAGGGATTTTTCTTACCGATATTTTTAGAACTTTAACTTCTATGAGGTCCATGCCTGGAGCTTTATCATTGTCAAATGTTTTGGCCGCTGTGGCCAATTCCTTCCTTGTAAAGAATAGGGCATCTGCCGTATCTAGCGCTGAAAACAGCACTTTTTGAAAGGCTTCTTATTTCGCTTTGTATTTGCGTATCTTTGTGACTTAAGTCATCCGTGTGTGTTCAGCAAGCATTGTGCTGTTTCTTCTGCAGTCTTTGTAAAGTGCTCACTTCTTCTAAGTGTGCTTATGACCTTTTCCATTCTTAGCTTATTCGCTTGTTGTTTGTATACAAAGCCCCATGGCTTCTCATTGCCACATTCTGTGACAAATTTTCTCCAGCTTTCATATTTTGCCCTCCTTATTGTCCTGTTATATTGACGTAGGGATTCTTTGTATTCTTGCTTTAAAGCTCCGATTACTTCGATTTCTGCTTTACTTTGATTTCTTGATCCTTTTAGTCCTTGGATCATCTTTCTTTTACGGCTTGCTTCCTTTTTCTGCTTCGTAAGTTCTTCCGCCTACCACGGATTTGATCTCCTAAAAACTCTTTTCTTTGGCATCGATTTTTCGCATGCCTCTAAGATAACCTGCTGTAATTGTTCGGCCATCCTTTCTACTTCTTCCGCAGATTCCAGGCCGGGGGCCCCGGGTCTTAATCCAGATAGATCTTTCAGGCTCTCACAGAACTGCTTCCAATCGGCCCGTCGAGTCTCGAACCTACTGTTCGCAGCACTGCGGTCATTTGTCATCCTTGGTACCCTCAGCCCGATCTCCACGGAACTATGGTCACTAGTTGTCCATTCTCGCCTTACCTTCCATGTGCCGATGAGTTGGCTTATCCGAGGGGACACCAGGGTCACATCTATGAAAGATGATCCCTTCCTTGTTTTGAAGGTGGGCCCTTGATGGACTTCATTTATTACCTCAAAGCCAAACGCACGAATGAGGGTTTCAAACTTCCTTCCTCTCTCGTCGGGCTCATGAGAGCCCCAAAGCGACGATCGTGCGTTGGCATCTACCGCCACTATAAGTCTCTCACCCCTCAGGAATGAAACACCTTCTCGAGGTGCCTGAGGTGGCTCTCAATTTCGTCACTGTACTGAAAATAGCATGACACGACGTATATTGATAGGCCGAGAGCCTGCACTTCCGCACACACACAGTGGGTCGTGCTGAGCTGCGAAATATATATCATCTCCAGACAGGGGTTGCTGATCGCTACCGACGCCCATGGGCGTTCCGAGCGCACTGCAGCAAGTTTCATCCCTGTTCCTAACCCATAAAGGGTGTGGCTCTCACCTTGCTTCCTGACATATGGTTCGCGTAATAACAGGATGTCAAGTCGCTTTTTGGCGACGAGCTGACGCACCTAACCTGTTACTACAGCTGATCGACCCACATTCAGCTGCAGTATCCTAACTCCTACTAGCTTTGAAATCCACATTCAGCTGCAGTATCCTAACTCCTACTAGCTTTGAACTGGAAGCTGGTGCTGCCTGTGTATCATATCCCTGTGCATCGCATCTGTGTAGGACTATGTGGACTTCACGATGATGCATTTTGTTTGTTCTTGCCGTTTGCTCTTTTCGTTGGTGTGCATATTGCTTCACCAGATTATCACATCGTTCCAGGGCTATTTTGACAGCGCGAAAGTTGCTAACTGTCTTTATTGGCTCCCTTCGGATATCACATTTTTCTATGACTACCCTTGCCTCTTTTAGGCTTGTCGTTCTCTTCTTTGTTAAAGCTGCCTTTATAGCTTGCAGTGTTCTTGCTGTCTTCGCGGGCTGTATTTGTACATCGCACCTCTCCAGGACTATCCTAACACTTCGACACTTTCTAATTTTTGCTACTCTCCCTTCCTTGGTATTCATTCTTTGCCATGTTTTGTTATTATTATCTTCAATATGATTTTTGATTTTATTTTGGCAGAAGAAGTCGAATGACGCACCCACCTATACGCCACTAAGTCTGACTACTCCAGGGGGGCGACAGGTACCCTGGAGGCATCGTTCGAGACCGCTCGATTTTACGTTCTGCAGTCATACAGACCCTAAGCACGACTTCCTACACCTTGGCCTTTGAACGAGCGCCATTCTTTGGAAACGCTTACCATTAAGCCGTTCAGCCATCGATGTTTGATGAGCTGAAAATAAATTCCGCGCGTTGGGCGCACTGGTTCCGTCGCAGCCCGAAGTCGGGCCACAAAGGCCCCAGTGCTAACCCTCCGCCCATCGCCACTGTCCATCCCCTAGAGGATAAGGCAGCGACGGCAGGCCCTCTCACACGGCATCACATTAATTGTGGTTGCCACAATTAATGTGATGCCGTGTGAGAGGGCCACATAAGAGTCATTTGTCGCTACTCGTGGCTGTGCAGTGTTAATTGGTCTCCTTTTGAGTAGTCGACGCCAATCCTGGTCCCGAAAGATCCCAGCGAGGGGATCAGGGCGCCAGGAGGGTCGGTAGGATCAGGATGCCTTGTAAATACCGTCAATTCCATTTGTCGCCGCAACGATGTTCAGCCGTCCGAAGACTTTTCCGGGAGCACCTCTTGGAGGTAATCGTGCGACTTGGAGATGAGAGGCTGTGTATTGTGCATCATCATCCCTGCTATGACTCTTTAGCTGTTTGTACGCTCGAGCGATCGGAGGTTGTGGCCTCGGTCTGCTCATAGCGTTCCAGCGTTCACATGCTCGAGCGACCGGAGGCCGTAGCCTCGGTTTGCTCCTAGCTCCTAGGCGTATGTGTGCTCGAGCGATCGGAGGCTGTTGCCTCGGTCTGCTCTTAGCTTTCACATGCTCGAGCGATCGGAGACCGTAGCCTCGGTTGTGTGTTCGAGCGATCAGAGGTCGTGGCCTCGGTCTACTCCTGGCAGTTTGTATGCCAGAGCGATTGGAGGTCGTGGCCTCGGTCTACTCCTAGCAATTTATATGCTCGAGCGATCGGAGGCAGTTGGCCTCAATCAGCTCCTAGCATAGGGAGTGCTGCGTTGTTCGAGCGATCAGAGGTTCTACCCTCGATCTACTCCTAGCAACGCAGGAGAGTCATAGTCACTCCCCGTATAGT
Organism: Trachymyrmex cornetzi; assembly: GCF_001594075.2. Taxonomy (NCBI): domain Eukaryota; kingdom Metazoa; phylum Arthropoda; class Insecta; order Hymenoptera; family Formicidae; genus Trachymyrmex; species Trachymyrmex cornetzi. The sequence continues at coordinate 61,825 of NW_017300274.1, forward strand.
ATTACAATCATTTAGATTACTAAGAGGTTTTACATCTTCGTAATGCGCATCCAGAGTTTCGACGATGACATCATCGGGATCGAGTATATCCGCCAACCATTTCCTCATGATCAGATAACCGCTTTCCAATGTTCGCAGCATTGATAATTTATTGATCTCGTTTAACGCAACGTGATGCATCCGCCACTGCACTTTGAATAATTCAACCTCAGGCTCCGTTACACGATTTCCCATCAAGCAATTGTAATCGTTACGCGCTTGTATTAAAATCAATTCGTGGCGAGCGTTGACGATCACGCGTTTGTAACCTTCGAAAAAGTTCAACAGCATGTTGAGCGGCACGCAAAAATTGAAGTATCCTTTCTCCATGTCAGATCTAGAGTACCATCCAGCATTCAGCACAATCAAAGCTTTGTCGTACGTCATCGACACGTAGTTCTTGATAGTATTGGTAACTTCAACGTTTCTGTTGCTGTCAATTTCCACACCGTTGAGTTCATATCGAATTCTATCAAACATGAACGCCACGCAATTATCTATATTTCCAAGCGCCGTCGGCATCCGATCGTTTTTCTTCTTCACCGTTAATCTTCCTTCGACGTAGAGAAAACTTTCGCACGGTAACGTGTACAAATCCTGCTGCTGTGTGAGTATCCGTACCTCGTCACTATGTCCAAACATATAGTGTTGGCGTATGGATTGTACGTGTGAGTCTCAATCTTGACGATGCGGTCGTCTAAGATCGGCTCACCGGTAATATTCAAGATATCAGCCATTTCGTACGATGAAACCCAACGACTTTAAAAATGCAACGTTGGACGCAGTCCAATTTCTTTCCAGGTGTAGTCTCTCGGTTGAAAGGTGTACCTCTCGTCTGTTTCGATTGTCCGACATAATCGTTCGGTTGTTCAACACAAGCATTTCACGTTACCGCAGCCGTACAGGGTGCTTCCGATTGCACCTACAGATCAGTAAGTCGGGTTGCCTATCTGCCTATGGGCAGGGGTACATTTTACTGGTAATGTGGAATAAGATTAGATCGCAAGTCCGGCAGGGAATGAGGCAATAGAAATTGAATTTTACATTCTGGTATAGTGTAACATTTAATAATATGATATAAAACATGTATTTAATAACATAAATAATATCTAACTTATTCTAACATAAATAACTAACATAAATAAAATTTAATAAATATTTAAAAATATATATCTAATTATAAATTATAATTATACATATAATTTTAAATATATAATTATTTTTAAAAATATATAATTATAAATTGTAATTACATATTTTTACGATGAGAAACATTTTAATTACTGATTGATTTCGCTCTACGCAGTTGTATAAATAGGCCCGCTTGCGATATCATTTTCAGTATTTTGTGGAAAAAGAAAATATACGGTTCGCACGTCGGCCGCGGACGATCAAAGTGTCGAATCTCGACGGCAAAGTGTAAACTGATAAAGAAACGCGCAAGCATGGCAACATGCTGCCGGCCTTTATACGCGCTGTCGTCTGTGGACCGTCAAATTGCGGCAACACGAACGTGCTGATAAGCCTGTTGGAAAGTCCGCACGGCGTACGGTTCGAAAACGTGTATTCGAAATCGTTGCAACAGCCGAAATATCGATACTTGACTAATTTGTTAGCACCGATCGAGGAAATCGGCTATTTTACGTTCTCCAATAATAGCGACGTTATTTCACCGAGCAAGGCGCTTCCAAATTCAAACTTTGATGACGTGGCATGTAACAAGCAGGACGTGATAAAGAAGTACTTTGCAATGGTCCGACACGCGGACGTCGACTGCTTCTTTCTCTATCAAACGTATGCAAAGATATTGAAGCGCCTTATACGCGACAATGTAAATCTATTAATTCTGTTCAAACAGTATGGAACAATCTGAAGCGCGTGTACAACGATCACGTGAATACCGACATGTCCTATGAGAATTTCAGCGATTTATGTTGTAAATGTTGGCAGCAAAAGTATGGATTTCTAGTGATTAACAAGGACAGTGCGCTTACCGATAGGAGATACAGAAAAGGATACAATGATTTTATGGTACCATAACGAATGTCAGTTGACATCGATACGTTGACATGGACAGCGGCAAAGATCGTGAGAGGAGAGCTAAGGAGATTGTGAAAATGAGTGATTCAATTCGCAAAAAGTACCGCGCTTTGAAGACTTGTAAAATGGAGAAGGATATTGCATTAGAGAGATACTTTAAACTTATAATCGACCCACTGACACAGATTGTCGAAAACATCGTTGACTCCACCAAAGATCCTATTATGACTGAAACATTCTTGTCAAGAGAAGACAAGGAATCAAAATCTAAAAGAGAACGATCAAGTACTTTGTACATCAATCCTATACAGGCTTCCACGCCTGTGAAATCAATGTTGAGTCCATCGAAAACCGTACTATCTACTTTAGACAAAGTGTCCGAAATAATACAGCCGCACGATTTATCGTACGACCGCGCTCCCTCTATCGGAGAAATATTCACCGATGAATCGCTCGTAATATCTACTCGACATCTGCTTTAAGCATCCAAGGGGAAGAAAAGTTGCAAGCAAACTATATTCTGCTGGGACAGAAACGTTTGAAAGCAGTCTTGAGCGTAAGAAAGCCGTCAACATAAATGTATGGAACTTATTTCAGCGACGAGGGAACGATGCTCGGTGACAAACGTATCACCTTGCACAAAAACGATGGGATAATTATACATAGATGGGAAAAGATATGATGGAACACCGGGTCTGTATGAGTTAATTTTCACGAAATTTCCCAACGAAAGTATCTGTACGAATAATGACATACAGACCTACAGGAGCATTCTACTGACGACAAACGCTCACCAGTGCGGTCATAGCCGGAGTAATCAAGTACTGGGTAATAAGGGACACAAGTATAAACATAATAGCGCCATTGGTGTTGGGTAAAAAAATTGGAACGGGAATAAACAAAAGAGTGAACTTACCGCGTACGATGACACTAAACGAAAACAATATCAACTATATCCATTAGAACGATTCCAACGAAATTGTGGTCATCTGTGATTGCTCGAAGCCTCGCGCCAGGCGGGTCACGATGGTCACGACAACGAGATTCTGTCGATTATCGAGGAGTTTCGCGAAATCCTAGCTGATTATAAATTAACCTCGTTCTATACGTCGTTCAGTCGATACTGCAATGCTGATCAAGTTTGGATTATCGCTTGGAGGAGGAAGTGAATCGCACTATCAGTGGCGCGGATTGCTTAGAAATTACATGCGCAATAACGCTCTTTGCAGCCGACTTTGACGTAAAGTCGCGCAAGATTCAACGATTAACGCTATCGGTGGATGATGCTGACGTAGCAAACAAATGATACATGTAGCAGATTTCAAAATTTGAAAATCGTCTGAACGAAATCGAAAGGAAGATTACAGGTTTACAAAATAATGTGCAAGTTATGCTAGACGAATTTGAAAAGACGATTCGAGAAGTGCATCGTGCTGAATAATTATTCGCAATGTCCAAGAAACGGCTGCTAGATGATGAATTGCACGCTCCGGCAAGAAGAAATTTTCCGCGAAGACACGTCATAGTACATAGATACGATAACCTGTGGCAGGATGTAGTCGAGATAGGTCCTTATACAATAGAGCCACTCATCGATGTGCTGAATAAGCACGCATGGGGCGTGCCGCTCAAAGCCAAGAGCGGAAACGAGGTGACGAATGCGATCGTAAAGATAATTCGAGATGATGGAAGATGCCCGAAAAATTTGCAGACTGATAGAGGAAAGGAATTTTACAACTCGAATGTGCAGAAACTGTTGAAAAAGCAGATCAACCATTAATCTACGTAATCCGTAATGAAGGCATCGGTAGTCAAATGGTTCAACCGTATGTTGAAGAACGGTATGTGGAAACAGTTTACGTACAACGGAAACTATAAATAGATCGACATCTTGTCGCGACTCGTATTAAATTACAACGCGCAAAAGCATCGAACTATCGGTATGCGTCCCGTCGACGTTACCCCCGCTATCACCAACAGGCTCTTAACTACGATTTACAATCGTAAAGAGTGCCGCACACAAAGTAGGTAATTCGGTACGCGTGAGCAAATTCAAGACAGTCTTTGAAAAAGGTTTACACGCCGAATTAGACCACGGAGGTATTTAAAATTACCAAAGTGCAGCAAACTAATCTAGTGACGTATCTATTGGAAGATTCTCGCGGATAACCTATCGCTGGCTTTTACGAATACGAATTGTATCACGTCGCTAATCCCGATGTGTATCTCGTTGAAAAAGTGTAGCGCAAGAGGGGAATGAGGTTTCCGTGAAATAGTTGGAATTTGACAATTCGTACAATTCATGGATATATAAAGACAATGTGTTTTAAAAATTGTGTTTATTATAAAAAATGTAAATACGTATTAAACATATTATAAATATCATATATATATTATATCTACATATACATATTATATATTAAACAAGAAAAATATAATTCAGCTCTCGAAATATTCACACATAAATGAAAAAAATGAAAAAACAATATATTAAATTTCGGGCAATTGAGAGCTTAAAAAACCGCAGTTAGATAGCGCGTCTAACCAGCAACACATATTCCATTCTTATTACATCACCTCACAAGCATTACAGTAAATTATTTTCCGGCTTCATTTAAGCCATCATCAGCGCTGTCATATAACCTCCGTTCTTGCATCATGTATCAACAAAAGGAAAGCAGCCAAAAGAGCCCTTTAAACTCCAAATTTTGAGACGCATCTTATCCTATTGAATGGTCAATCAAGTGAGAACTAACTCAAAAATAATAAAAGGTCGCCTGAAAGAGACGTTGTTTCCTTAGTATACCGATTATTGCGAAGAATATTACTAAGGCCTCGGTAGTCTAATGGCTCAGGACGCTCGTACGGTTTACAAGAGATCCGAGTTCAAGTCCCGGCCGAGGTAATATTTTTCGCAATAAATTTATTAATAGTTTTTATAGATAAACATCTTTATAATATATGATGCTTGATGGTAGCATCAAATTATTAAATTGTTTGTCAATTTAATTCGCGATTACTAGAGTAGTTTTAATTGCGTTTATTTAGTCCGGAAAAAATTCGGCGCGCAGTTTGAAAAAGACTACAATATGGTATATATGCAAGTACATATATAGTATATATTAGTAATTCAAGATTGAATTATTTAAAAGCAACGAAGATCCAGCTCCAACCGTAATAGGCCGTTACATTCTATTATTAATTGAGTTTCTCAAAAATAACATTTATTAATGTTGAAAATATAACTTAATTATTGAACGTCAAAGAAACTCACCGACTGCCAACTTTTATCACACATAAACGCAACAGCAGAACACTTATTCGGAGAACTGTCCCCTAGTAGATACCAGGTACGTAAATATGAAACCGGAATTTTTTAATATAGAAAATATACGTTTATGCATGAAAATGATAAAACATATTTTATTCGAAGTATTGCCCATCGCTAGCTATACATTTTTCCTACCTGTTTGACAATTTGTGGATGCCACGTCAAAAAAATTGTTGCTCTTTTCAGCCAAACCAGTCATCTAGCCATTTGCGTACATCTTCGTAAGAAATGAAGCACTGCTGAGCAAGTGCGTGTCCCATCTCAAATAAGTAGTAATCGGACGGAGCCAAGTCTGGTGAGTAAGCCGCATGCGAAAGTATTTCCCAACCAAACGCCTCAATCGTTTCCTTGACCAGTTTTGCTGTGTGTGATGGTGCATTATCATGAAGCAAAATCACTTTGTGTTGCCTTTTTTGATATTCCGGTCATTTTTCACGCAAAGCTTGATTCAAATTGATCATTTGTTGTCGGTAGCGTTCAGTATTAACGGTTTCGCCAGGTTTTAGCAGCTCATAATAGATCATACCTTTCCGATCCCACCAAACACAGAGCATTGTCTTCCGTCAATAGCGATTGGGCTTTGCAGTCGATGTCGATGTTTCGCCTGGAGTTACCCATGATCTTTTATGCTTAGGATTCTCAAAATATATCCACTTTTCATCGCTAGTTACAATTCGATGGAGAAATTTCTTTCTTTTGTACCTGGCGAGCAGCATTTCGCAAGTGGTTTTTCGATTTTCCTGCTGTCTTTCATTCAGTTCATGTGGAACCCATTTTCTCATCTTCTGGATCTTTCCCATGGATTTCAAACGTATGGAAACGGCTTCTCGTGTCACATTCAATTGATCCGCGAGTTGTTGAGTTTGAGCGTCATTCTCTTCCAGCAATGCTTGCAATTCGCTGTCTTCAAACTTTTTCGGTGGTTTTCCACGTTCTTCGTTTCTTACGTCAAAATCGTCACTTTTGAATTTTTTAAACCACTCAAAGCACTGTGATTTACTAAAAGCATGCTCACCGTAAGCTTCGACAAGCATTCGATGCGATTCTGCAGCAGTTTTCTTCGAATGGTAACAGAAAATCAATGTTGTCCGCAAATCGTAGTTTCCAGGCACAAAATTCGACATGTTCAACGCTATTACGAACTATACAGTTGTATGAAACTTGTATTGTTGTGAGTTGAAAATCTTTGTCAGATGTCAGAACAAGGAAATAGCGTCAATGACGCGGTCTGACGGCAACTTCATTGACAGCTATGGCCATCTATATTGGTTAATTCCGGTTTCATATTTATATACCTGGTACACAGTGAAAATGAGCTCTTAAGACATAAACAATACAGCCAGGAGATATATCAGAAAATACATTCAAATTTCACATTGTCGCTAACAGTCATAAAATACGGAGAACATGTAGACAATCGCAAGCAAACATCAAAATATCATCCAACCAGTTCATTAACACCAAAAAATTACGTCGAAATTTTATCTATGATGCTAGGCATCATAGATAAGATGAGGCATCATAGATGCTAGCATAGGCATGGTGCAGAAATTCTGTATCAGATTTTAAATTAAGACCATTAACTTCAGATTTTATGTGCAGCATATCAGATATAAGTCTCTTCTTATACTGTCTTTCTTTATCACAAATCTCAATATTCTCCCAGTCAAATTCATGCCCAAATTGCCTCCTATGTTCAGTAATAACAGACGGTTTAACAGATTTCCAGTTTATGTTATTCCTATGTTCTACAATTCTTGTCTGAAGTTTTCTTCCCGTCTGTCCAACATATGAGGCATCACAATTCTGACAGTTAATTTTGTATACTACATTCTTATTTAAATCATGATGAAGAACATCCTTCTGAGCTTTGATGATTCCCTTATTTAAACTGAACCATCCTAATTTGACCCCCATATTTTTCGTGAAATTCTTAAATTTACCATATAAGTGAGGAAAAAAGGGAACAATAAACCACGACGTTTTCTCACTATCATTCTTATTTTCTACTTTAGAATTCCCCTGCCTTGACGTTTTTTGTTTTAATAAAGCTCTTAAAAGGAAATTTATCGTTTCAAAAATAAACTTTATGGGATAATCATTCTCCAGAAAGAGGGAGCGAGAGGGAAGGGGTGGGTGGAAGATAGGGGAAGGCAGAAGTGGAGGGAGGGAGGTAAGAAAAAGAGTGTGTGAGAGTGAATAAGGGAGGGCGTCTGAGGCGAAGCGTAGGAAGGGGGCGAAGTGAAATAAGAATAAGAAGAGAAAGGCAAAAGAAAACGGATGTCCCAAAGAGAGGAAGAGAACATAGGTGTTAAGTTAGAAGATAAGATTTACTACATGGGCTGAAAAGTCCCGGGATTTTTCAATAGGTGGCGCCACTCGAAAATGAACATGACTTATATCGAGAGGCTTATCTGTCTCTAGTTTATGTATGAAGTTTCATGACATTTCGTCCATTCGTTTACAAGCTACAGTCGTTTGAGTGACGCTACTTTCGCCTTCGTAAAAAAAAATGGAAAAACAGGAATATCGCATCTTGATCAAACATTGTTTTTTAATGGGAAAAACTTCTGAACAATCATTGCAATGGTTGCAGAAATGTTATCTCACATCTGCTCCTTCGAGAACAACAGCATATCGGTGGTTTAGTGAATTTAAAATGGGTCGTACAAGCACCGAAGACGCACCTCGCTCTGGAAGGCCAAAAGAGGCTACAAATGCGGAAATCGTAAAGCAAGTGCATCGAATCGTTTTGAGTGATCGTAAAGTGAAGTTGCGCGAGTTAGTTGAGGCCGTGGGCATCTCAAAAGAACGGGTGGGATACATTTTGCACGATCTTTTGGAGATGAAAAAGCTATCGGCGCGATGGGTGCCGCGTTTGCTGACCGTCGACCAAAAACAGCAGCGCGTTGATGATTCAACGGCCGGTTTGGTGTTGTTGCAGCGTAATCGAGCGGACTTTTTTCGACGTTTTGTGACGATGGATGAAAAGTGGGTCTATTACCATACGCCTGAGTCCAATAGACAGTCTGCAGAGTGGCTGGAAAGCCACGAAAGCCGACCAAAGCGGTGAAAAGACTAACGCTCGGCCGGGAAGGTTATGGCCTCCGTTTTTTGGGATGCGCATGGCATAATCTTCATCGATTACCTGCAGAAGGGAAGAACAGTTACGGGAGAGTATTATGCAGCGTTATTGGATAAAATGAACGACGAAATAAAGAAAAAACGGCCTCATATGGCGAAGAAAAAAGTTCTGTACCATCACGATAACCGTCACACACGTCCTTGAAAGCGATGGCCAAATTGGACCAATTACGATTCGAATTGGTTGCTCACCCATCGTATTTTCCAGACTTGGCTCCCAGCGACTATTATCTGTTCCTAAACCTCAAGCGATGGCTCCAGGGAAAGAGATTCGGATCGAATGAGGAAGTCATCGCGGAAACCGAGACGTATTTCGAAGGCTTGGACGTTTCGTACTACAGAAAGGATATCGAAATGTTGGAAAATCGCTATACCAAGTGTATCGCCATCGAAGGCAACTATGTTGAGGAATAAATATAACTTTGTCCAAAAAACACTTGTTTTCATTAAAAATCCCGGGACTTTTCAGCCCATGTAGTAAAGATATTGTTTAGATTACGTCGCCTGAAAGACGTTGTTTCCTTAATGTACCGATTATTGTGAAGAATATTATTAAGGCCTCGGTGGTTTAATGGCTTAGAACCCTCTTACGGAATAATAGAGATCCGGGTTCAAGTCCCGGCCGAGGTAATATTTTTCGCAATAAATTTATTAACAGTTTTAATATATTAACATCTTTATAATATATGATGCTTAATGGTAGCATCAAATTATTAAATTGCTTGTCAATTTAATTCGCGATTACTAGAGTAGTTTTAATTGCGTTTATTTAGTCCGGAAAAATAATTCGGCGCGCAGTTTGAAAAAGACAATATGGTATATATGCAAGTACATATATAGTATATATTAGTAATTCAAGATTGAATTATTTAAAGCAACGAAGATCCAGCTTCGACCGTAATAGGCATTTTAAATTTCTAGTATTGATTGTGTTTCTCACATATACGGTCTAAAATAAAGATATTATACAGAATAAACTTTGGCAGGTCCAACAGCATTGGATCGCTGCTGGGATTCTCGTCGAAACATATACTGCGACCGCGAAGATGGCACGAATTGGACATGTCGATCAACATAATGTACGTAAACATTATCCGCGTAGAGTGTAACGTGACCGCGGGCGCGTACAGCAACGGCAAAAGCGCGCACACGATACATGAGTTTTCACGAGCGTGTCGTCAGGATATAAGATATCGGAACGGCCGGCGCAGATCATTTACCTGCCGATCATCGCACGGAGCATTATGGATTTAACGATACGCGTCGTCGATCAGAATGGACGATTGCTCGATTTTCGAGAAGAGATCACCGTTAGATTGCACGTACGACGACGGCAGCGATAACGCGAGCGTGAGATGCTCATGCTGAACGGAACGGAGCGGACGCAGAGAGATAACGCATTCTTTACAAGGCCGGTGACGTCACAGCTCGATAACACTCGCTCATCCAGCTGCATCGGGAAGAAGAAGCTCAGCGCGTCGAACGTTATATTTTTAAAGTCTTTGGGATTTGTGGTGCGCAACATTTGAGATGACTGATATCCTAAACATTAAATATAAGCCGATCTTCGAAGATCGCATCGTCAAGATTGAGACTCACGCGTACAACACGTTCGCCAACACAATGTTCGGTTACAGTGACGAGATAAGAATACCTATACAGTAACAGGATCTGTACACGCTGCCGTACGAAAACTTTCTAAACATCGAGGGAAAACTGACGAAGAACAGAGTGGTCGAAGGATTTAACATGGCATTGGGAAATAATTGCGTCGCGTTTATATTCGATGAGATTCGATATGAACTCAACGGTGTGAAGATTGACCGTAACAAAAACGTTGGCATAACTAGCACGCTCAAAAACTATGTAACAGTGTCGTCCGACAGAAGCGTGATTCTGCGGAATGCCGGCTGCGACGCGCAGACTACTGAAGCCGGATACTTTAATTTCTGTGTACCGCTCTACGTACTGCTGGGATTCTGCGAAGATTACAAACGCGTGGTGATCAACGCTCGTCACGAGTTGATTTTAATACGAGCGCGCAACGACAACAATTGCCTGACTGGAGATCCGGTGACAGAGCCGATACTCGAATTATTGAAAATACAGTGGCGAATGCCGCACGTATTATTGAGCGAGGTAAATAAGCTGGCAATGCTCCGCACTCTGGAGAGTGGACGATATCTGAGCATGGCTTTTCGCTCGTGGGATCTGTACGAGTTTCCGCTCTTGCAGAACACAACCAAGCATTCGTGGGCCATCAAGACGGCTACTCAGCTCGAGAAGCCGCGCTACGTCATCTTCGCTTTGCAGACAGGTCGAAAAAACATCATGTCCGAGGATATAAGTCGTTTCGACGACTGCAAATTAACCAACGCGAAACTCTACCTGAACTCGGAATGTTATCCGTACGATGACTTGAATCTGGATTTCGATAAAAACAGATGTGCGAACAAATTGTACGCACGTTTCTGCAAGGGCTACTACGGATACGAGTATCTCGAACCGAATCTCACATTTACGACTTTCTTACATAAAGATCCGTTCGTGATCATCGATTGCTCTTGACAGAATGAATCGGTCAAGAATGACACCGTGGACGTGCGATTAGACTTTGAATGTAAGGAGAACGTGCCTGCAAATACAACAGCCTATTGTCTCATCATACATGATCGCGTGGTTCAATATAATCCATTGACCAACGTTGTGCGCAAAATCACCTAAGTGTATCCTCCGAGACACGATATAAAATCTACACCGCCACCGACCACAGTTTTCTCGACAACATGCTCGTGCCAACGTTCGGATCTGCAAGGATTCATCGTTAACAAGAAATTTATCGTGAAGGAAGTGGCGGTGCTGAAACAGGGGGCAGTTCTCACGCATTACATTTTTACGAATCCCTTGCCATGGAAATTTTTGACAAGATCCGACAGGTCTTGCGCTTCCTGGTTGAGTGCTTATCACCATGGATTGCGATGGGATGACGGGATGGTCCCGTACAGCGAGGCGAAACGCCTGATCACTGCGGTTGTATTTGAAGATGATGCTATCGTGTACGTCAAGGGACGCGAGAAACGAACGTGGCTATGGAACTTGCTTCTGGATGATGAGCGAGAACGCATGCACATCGAGACCTTGGATGCAGTGTACGAAGACATGGAATCGTTACCTACTCTGGATGTTGCTACTACTATGCGATGCGAACATGTTAAGATTTGCGTGTTACAAAATGTATTTAAAATATATAACTGGTGGTTGCAAAACAATTTTTTAAATAAAAATACGTTAACGTATTGATTACTTATTTCTTTTTCCCTTCCTTTGTAATACATGTACTCGTACGTATGAACGTATGTATGTATGTATGAACGTGTATGTAGGTGTTAAACTTAATTCCTGCCGCTCGCTGCTGGAGAGGGTGCTGGCTTCAACGCTGGCGAGTTTCGACGATGAAGTCTTATGTCTTTTGTAGTTTAGACATCGCTGAAAGTTATTCAATCCTCACAGGTTAGATTTCTCGACGCCAAAGAGATTTTCCAATCGATTGAAAATGAATCGCGATAAGCTGTTTTTCCAACATGTGCTACTTCGACCTCAAGAAAACCGCAGCTGAAGCGCATCGCTTATTATCCGAAGTGTATGGTGATGAAACTCTATCGGAAAGAACATGTAGAGTTTGGTTTGAACGCTTCCGAAACGATGATTTTGATGTGAGAGGCAAAGAATGTCCAGGACAGCCGAAAAAATTTGAAGATGTCGAGCTGCAAGAATTGCTTGATGAGAATCCAGCTCAAACGCTTTTAGAGTTGTCGAAACAGTTAAATGTTACTCCAATGGCCGTCTCAAAACGCTTGCATGTCATGGGAAAGATCCATAAGGAAGGGAGATGGCTACTACATGAGTTGTCAGAAAGTGCCATTTCAAATCGTTTGACTATTGCGACTTCTTTGCATGCCAGGTAAATAAAAAAGAGTTTTTTGTGGCACATCGTGACTGGCGATGAAAAATGGATTTATTTTGATAATCCCAAGCGGAAAAAATCATGAATGGACCCCGACCAACCATCCGCTTCAACGCCGAAGAGGAATATTCACGGGCATAAGACCTTGCTGTGCGTTTGGTGGAACCAGAAAGGTGTGCTGTATTATGAACTCTTGGGTCCAAATGAAATCGTTACAGCTGAGCGCTACAAACAGCAATTATACCGATTGAGTGACGAATTGATGCAAGAAAGTTCATCCGTAGCCAACAATCGATGCAAAGTGATTTTGTTGCATGATAAAACGATTGAGAGAGAAAGCGTAAATGGACGTGATGCCGGCTCGCGGTATCCTTTCGCTGTCTTACACATTTGTTACTAGTACGAGTGAGATACCCCGATGTCTCTCGTTTGCCAATATTCATAATAATACTTTTATTATGCAAAATGTTGTAATTATGCATAAAAATTTTTAATATTGTAAAAAATTGTTGTGCATAATTACAACATAACGTGTAATTTTGAAACTCATTGTAATAGAACAAAGAAAATTTAATTTGGCTAAAAATCACTAGTCAATTACGTTAATTTATTTAAGATTTTTTCAAACATTATTTCCATTAATATTTAGATTATATAATTTCTTTACCAAAAAGCATGGAAACTTCTTTGGCCGACAATTATACTTCTTGATGGATACGTGGAGATTGTGTATCATGATATTACTGAGGATGGCTAAAATGTATAGCCGAAACGTCCAGACGGTGATGTAATTACTCATGGTTTATTAAATATCTTTTTACAAAAATATTTGTGCACTTCTTATTGCACTGATTCCTTTTTAGCCAAATTAAATTTTCTTTGTTCTATTACAATGAGTTTCAAAATTACACGTTATGTTGTAATTATGCACAACAATTTTTTACAATATTAAAAATTTTTATGCATAATTACAACATTTTGCATAATAAAAGTATTATTATGAATATTGAGAAGCGAGAGACACCGGGGTATCTCACTCGTATTAGTAACAATTGTGTGAGACAGCGAAAGGACACCGCGAATCGGCATCACGTCCAATTACACTTTCTCTCTCAATCGTGCACCTTGCGCTAAGGATAGAATATCGGAGCGTCCCCCACTACTTTCTCCCTTCGCGCTCCTCGCCTCCGCGTTCCCAGTAACACACAGGGAATGGAAGTAACTCGTTACTTGTAACGAAGTTACAG
>NW_017300274.1:76217-81880 GCF_001594075.2 Trachymyrmex cornetzi
AAGTAACGAAAAGTTACTTTCTCAAGTAACGGTAACTGTAACGAGTTACTTTTAAAAATCGGTAACTAGTAACGGTAACTTGTTACTTTTCTTACTCGGTAACGAGTAACTGTAACTTGTTACTTTTAAAAAGTAACTTTCCATTCCCTGGTAACACATACGTGTGTGCTTCGGTACAAGTGTGTGGCGCCGCGCGCCAAACGCCAAGGGGACACCATTTCTGCCGGTGCGTGTACACAGCATGGAGCATCGCGCGATGCGTTTACTGAGCAGACGTTACGATCTGACGGTTACGGGTTAGAAGTATTTGGAAATTGGATCAGTGTTGGTCCGCCGAGTTACGTGGAGATCGCCCTGGGAGATCATTGCGGACACGAAGTGTTGCTGTCTCTCGAAACGTGGAAGGGCCTCTACGAGCAGCGATGGAATATTTACAAGATGCTGCGAAACGAACACAAGGACAATTTCATAAGTGTTGGACCGCTAACCGTTAGAGTGTGTACGCTGAACGATGCTACGCTCATACGCCTCGATTCTTCATCCGTACGCATGATGATGACCAAAAAACGATGCTACGTCGCATGTTCGCGTTTGACGGATGTATCGATATAACGTTCGAACGATTAGTACGACTCGTCGATATGGTCGATGTCAAGTATACGCGATTCTCCAACATCGCGTCCGAAGACACTATACGCGATAGCGACGTCTTTAACAAGCATCAGCTCGTCGATTGCGAGCTATTAGCTTTAGTTATTAATACACACGAAAAAAAAACTGAATACAATAATATGCGAATATAAAATTTCGTCGCTCATATCAAATATATGTACTTTCTTTACTTCCCATCCAACTATCCATCCTATGCCTCGACGCGCTCTCACACTTAATTTTATATGAACGTCTACCAGCACTTCTCTTACTACATCAAAATTATTCATAAAATAATTAACAAGAACATATCATTAAATTCCCCAATTCTTTCTCCGTAAATGGTGTAAATAGCATTAAACTTGACTGTATCGTTTTGAAACTCTAAAATGCTACACATTTTTCTAAATGTTGCTAACAAATAATGGCAAAAAGACATTCAGCGGTTTCTAAAATTCTCTTATTGCAACCTTTTAAGGGGATCATAAAGATAGCTATATTACCGATGTATTACCGACTCAGATCTTTTTGCCATAATTCTTTTTCGCGGAGGCGGCGGTGGTGGCGGCGGTGGCGGCAGCGGCGGCGGCTACGCATTTTTTCGGGGTGTTTACATAAACACCGATAGCACCGGGGTCTTCCAACGCCTCCCCTTCCTTCACCGCGCTCACGAGTACCCCCCACGCCTTCCTCCGCGCCCACTCAGATGCCCTGAGTTAGAATCGCTACGCTAACACTACTATCGGTGGCACTTGTATTGGAAGATCTTGGCGTTCTTTGAGCTACGCTTGTTGCATTGACTGTCCTTTGAATTGCGCTCATTAGCCTGCTTTGGATTCGCTCGTCGTTTGACGCGTGGCCTTTTGGCCACCATTGCGTTCGACGTAGACGTGCGCGCGTCGATTTTTCGTGCGTCGTACTCTTCCACGATCTTTACACGTAAAGCTTCCGTGGTGGGTAGGCTATCGCGAGATTCAATGGCACACCTGAAATTTTCAAAATACAGAGGCAAACTATACAATAACATGATCGTTAAGGGGATGCTGGAGTGGCCAAATTGTCGGTATTTTGCAGATCAATTTACATCTCCGAATTTACTTAACGGAATCAAAAATCCTTTTACAGGATTAAAATAGATGCAAAATTCTGTCGTGGTGCAATAGATTTGTACTAAAATCGGAAAAAAAAGTTAAAAACTTACATTTTTCCAACACGTAGAGCTGTCAACTGATGTAGATTACAAAAGTTTTATAGCTCGTATGGACCAAATGATACTGTACCACTCACCGCATAACGTGTACAAACAATACTGAGTTTACAGAACTGAGATGAAAGCTTAGAGAAAAATATTTACATTAATTTATAAATCACGTAAATTTGCTTGTCAACGAAGACTCGGGCTGATAATTCGGGCTGATAAACGGAACAGGAATTATGTGTAATAGAAGTTGCTCGATTTTCTGGGAGATGGCGTTGGACTCAGACAGGGCCCCGCTGATATTGAGAAATGGCGTTGGACTCAGACAGGGCCCCGCTGATCTGAGTACGTTCGGAAAGAAATAATAGATCTGTTACGATGAACTTTCTTAACTTATTGCACCGTGTGCAACAATTCTGAGAATTTTTCGATAAAGAACAAACTATTGTCAGATACGCAACAATTCTGAGAATTTTTCGATAAAGAACAAACTATTGTCAGATTTAATAGTACTTGTACATATTCTTATCTGATGCTGAACAAACATAAACTACGTTTACACGACTCGATTTACGCCGAAGTTATAACATCGATGTTATGAAACTGACCAATTATAGCTATTACTCTGAAGAATGAAATGACTGTGATTGGCAAGTTTCATGTATCAATGTAGAACTTCGGCATAATGCTGGATTCACACTACATCCGATGTGCGTCGTACGACGCTCTACAACCAATCAGAAAACAGGATTCCGATGAATTTTGCTTCGTATCACCGGAATTCTGCTTTCTGATTGCAGAGCGTCATACGACAAATCGGACGCAGTATGAATCCAGCATAACCGAGCCGTATAAACGTTGTTATACAGAGAAATAGATGAACGGTATGAGAAGTTAGTTAAAAAGGATAGATAATATATCCTTTTTTTTTGTTTTTACCAATGATCAAAAGTTTACAAAAAATCCTTGTTTAAAATATTCATGCGAAGTACGTACGTGCTGACCCTGTAAAGTGAATAAAAATCAATATGTATTCTAGCCACGCGTAGAATCTGCTCGATCACGTTTGCTGCTCAATATTACTAATTAGATATCATATAGCACATAAATACTTTATATTTTAAACAATGATTTCTCGTAAACTGCGTGTGGCAAAAGAACATAGAGAAGTACATACGTTAGGCCCTGTATACAGTGGCAGAAATAACACAAACAATAATGCTTCGATATAACATATTCGTCAACATTACGGACTCTCCGTTGAAAAAACGTTATCAGACCGCGCCTATCTATCGCGCGAGTGTTCGACTCACTCGCACGCAGTGGTGCTCCGCGCGCAACACGGAATCGCGCACGAATTTCTGAGTCCTAGTAATGAATATTTGCTGGAAAGTACAGTCGCAGCATATTTCTTATAATGCGACGCTCCAGAGATACACGTTCGCTCGCGATCCGGCGAGGAGGATCGGCTCGGCCGTCAAGCGTTGAACGGTAGTAGATGATGAGGGAAAAGGAGGCGGCGCTTCAAAAATCGGCCCAATATGTGTACACCTTGCACACATGCACGTGTTTCCGAGTATTGTTGTATAGCTTACGCATTCCCTTGCGCATCGTATGATGTAAAACTCCATTATATACAAGGTGTCCCATTTTAAACAGTACATTAAAATTTTTCGAAATACGGAAAAATGTTTCTAACAGAAATTGTATGGTTCGGAGGGGGACATAAGAAGGTCTCATTGATTTGGCTTTGGGTGACGTTGTTAAGGTCAAGTCAAGGTCAAATCGATTTTTTGAAATGGAACATTATATTTTAGATTCCAGAATCTAATAGCTGATAGCAAGAGTTTTTCAAAATACTTTAATAAAGTTATTTATCATTAATACTTTTCCAGTTTTAAGTTCAAAGTTACAGCACCGACGGCATTATAGCATTACGCAAGGTGTCCGATCGACGGCTAAAATCTATTGGATGTTCAGAATCATGTCCTGAATAACATTTGTTAAATATTCAAAAAAAAATACTCCACGCGAGCGAAAAACTGGAGATTTTTCCCGTCTACTGGAGAACTGGAGATTGGTCCCGAAAACTGGAGTCTCCAGTCGAAATCTGAAGACCTGGCGACCGTGGTCCGCGCGCGATCCGGCGCGGTCGCTCGGTCGTCGAGCGTTGGACAGTAGTAAGCAACGGGGCAAAAATAGGCGGCACTTCAAAAAGGCCCATCGGCTCGAAATAAGCAACTATTTCCGAGCACTGCTATAGAAGATGATGTAATTTTATAAATGCGTAGAATTATTCATAGAATGCTGTAGTGTCAGTAATCGGGCTGCACAGTACTATTCACAATAGCGAATTCAGTCGCTTGCACTACACTAGATCAGTGCATACTAAAAGCTGCTTTACGTGAAATTAACAAAGTTAAATGTAAAAGTATATAAATATTCTAAACGATTTCAACTTTTGCAACTGACGCGCGACGATAGCGAAATGAGGAAAATAGCCATTCACGCAGAGCTTGAGAAGAACAACACGCGCGACGCGTGTCGACCTGTCATTCTGTCAATAATCGAAGCAGCGACGACAGTGAGTCTACGAAGAGAAGTGAGTTCGCAGTGAAGTTGCAGTGCAGTGTGGTGTAGTATAAGAAAAATAGTTATAAATATTTAATAATGAAAACTCATCAAGGAAAGAAACTTCCCGCATCTTTCTACAGACTTTCGAAGAAGAAAGCATATGTAAAGAGGTTCGTATATATAATGCATTTCTAATTGTTTCATTCACATCTAAAATGAAAAGTGAGTAAATGTTAAGAAGACTCCACCTCAAATTTTGATGAAAATACTCAATCGATGCGTAAAAATCAAGATTTGTCAAGAAAGAAGCGTCGTTCTAATCTATGAACAGAGATATTAATTGTTAAAGTTGAGGCTCATTCAGGTTAGGAAATCTGTCGCAACAGTGGTTCACTGCTTTAAAAAGTAAAGTGCCCAAATTCACTGCTTTAGTAAAGTATTTGTTGTTAATGCAGAGAACTTATGTTTTTAAAGCAGTGAATCTGTGTTTTTAAAGCAGTGAACCACTACTATGACATATTTCCTAACCTGAATAGTCGTCGACTTTAACGATTACGATCTCGATTCATGGGGAAGAGCAACGCCTTTTTCTTATCAAATCTTTACTTTTACACGAAAACACATCGATTGAGTGTACTTTTATCAAAATTTGTGATGGCTAGGATGTTCTTTACATTAACCAAAAATGCTTTGTGGATATACCTTTATTGAATAAAACGGAAAATTAAAGGGCATTCACCACAAACGCAAGATGTTGGTAGCTAATATTTTATATTTCAAATAAGAATTAAATAAACATTATGGCCTTAAATTAGGCTATCTTCTCTCATCATCTCATCATGATAGACAACCTTATATACAAAAATCTGTAGAGAAGATCAAGGAAAGGTTCAATCTGGAGTTATGTGGGGGAAGTTATATTGAGTAAAGGAAAGTATGATCTTTCTTGTAATCGTTCAGTATCACTCTGTTCAATCCATCAATTTGTTTTTTAATAAATATCTCTTCAGATGTTACTTTTTTGAGATCCGCATCTGAAATGATGTTCATTAAAAAACTAATTGATGAATTAAACAAACAGGATGATACTGAACGGTTACTACAGTATTATATATACAGTATTATATGTCAACAACTGGCGCCAAGTTAAATTTTACCATTTTATTCCTTCCAAAGAAAAAATAATAGTAACTTTAATTTTTTTCTTAATTTATTTAACTCTAATGATATGTATCATTCG
>NW_017300274.1:85505-86003 GCF_001594075.2 Trachymyrmex cornetzi
TTCCTCGACGGCGAACACCTAGACACCCATTTCCCCAATAGCGAACACCTAGACACCCACTTCCTCGACGGCGATCACCTAGACACTTATTTCCTCGATGGTAAACACCTAGACACCAACTTCTCGACGGCGAACACCTTGACACCCATTTTCTCGATGGTGAACACTTAGACACCCATTTCCCCAATAGCGAATACCTAGACACCTACTTCCTCGATGGCGATCACCTAGACACCCATTTCTTCGACTTAGACACCCACTTCCTCGACGACAAACATCTAGACGCTTAATTCCTCGACATCGAATACCTAGACACTTAATTCCTGAATATCTATACACCCTCTTCCTAGATGCGGTAAATACCTAGATAGATCTTCAACGACAATCTCGATACTTCATTTTAATTATAATTGATATTTTATTTTAATACATTTTATATACCCGTGTTTTTCTCTCTTTCGCGTCGCGTCGTGACTTTAATTAATAATTCCAAAAGTG
>NW_017300275.1:0-728 GCF_001594075.2 Trachymyrmex cornetzi
AAGCTGTACACTCATTGGATATCGCGTGTCGCGCGCGACGAACATCGCGTTGGTGTGCCGGAGACATTACATCGGCGCACAGCTCTAGCCACGAAATACTGCGGTGCGAACATGCGCTGCGGTCACATTTTCATGTTCTATGGCCACGTGTACAGGCGTTTTATGTTCTACACAAATTCTTTGATCTACAAACGCAAAGAATTAGTACTTTAAAAACAAATTCACTATTTTAACAAATTCATTGGTTTAAAAAGACAAATTTACTACTTTAAAAACACAAATTATTTTTTTTTATTTTTTTTTGTGTTTTTAAAGTATTTTTTAAAGGGGAGGGCTCCGATTGCACACATCGCATATTGCACACATGTATCGCTGATTGGCCAATTTAAAAATAAAATAATCTCATTGGCAAAACAGTAAAAAATTACTAGGCACCAGTTGATATGTGTGGTGTGTACAATCAGAACTGTAGGCAAACGGGATCCTCCCTTTTTAAAGTAGATTTTGCATTTTTTTTTGCAACATTGTGTTATGCTGGATTCACACTGCATCCGATTTGTGACGTACGACTCTCTGCAACCAATTTACTGGATTCACACTGCATCCGATTTGCATCGTACGATGCTCTGTAACCCATCAGAAAACAGGATTCCGATGGATTTTGCTTCGCATCATCGGAATTCTGTTTTCTGATTGGTTGAAGAGCGTCGTACGACCCAAATCGGATG